>NW_027500212.1:0-82955 GCF_021521415.1 Bidens hawaiensis
CTTGTTGGGGCTGCTAGAGCGTGGTTCGATCGTCTACCGGTCAACCACATCTACGACTGGGCAGACTTCCAACAGAAGTTTAGCCAACACTTCAGCCAGCAAAGAAAGTATACCGAGGAGCAATGGACCAATCCTCAAATGCATTCGAGAGGAAGATGAATCTTTGCTAGACTCATCACTCGCTTCAACTCGAAGAAGCTAAGTCTGGGTAACATTAGCGAAGATCTTGTTCGCGCTGCTTTTATTCAGGGCGCGAACGACCCAGAGCTCATCCGCACCTTAACGGGTAAATATGGCATGCCATCCACATGGGATGCCATCATGACAGCAGCTAAACGCTTGCGGAAACGAGAAGCAACTGGGTAGAGATCTCCCACAGAGCACAAACCTCTACACCCAGAAAACAAGAGAAGACAACGTCCTTACCGCCCGATTAAACAAAAAGTGGAAGCTAGGCATTTGGCAGTCAAGGGTAAACTTTGACACCTCATCCGACTTGCAACATCGGTTAGCGGAAGGGGTAACGTACAGTCGAACCAGAACTCCAGATGGACGCCGCTCACCAAAAGCGTCACCGAGATATTCGCCACTGAGGAGCTCCCATGGCCAAAGCCTCCAATAATCCGACATCGTCCCAATGCCGATCGGAGCAAATACTGTGACTTCACAGGACAAAAGGCCACAACACTGAAGAATGCACAGACGTAAATGACATGGTCGAAGCATTTGTCAGAGATGGGACGCTCGCGCACCTCGTGGCGCAATGAACGCTGAGCAGGCTGATGCGTGTAGAACCCCAGCTGGGGAAAACACGAATAAAATCTCCAGCTTCAATGTGGAGACTACATGCTGCGTAAAGAACGAGATCCCGAACCAGGTGCGTATCGGCTCGATGGCACTCCCATCCCAACAACATGGAAGGGAGCTCAATTACACAGTTTGCATGTAGATCAATTCCAAATTTGTAAAGAAAAGGCCAAGAGCCACTTCTAATGGAAATGATTCTCCTTAGAACATCGACGCTGATGATTTTACATTTATACTTTATGAACTATCAACACAGATGCCGGTTTTCACCGCATAATTACGTGGAAAGTCGTTGCGTGGGGAAGGCGGCAAAACCCGCATAAACCCAAAAAACGACAAACCTTCACGCAGGTCAGTTGAAGGGGAAAAGTTCAGTCATCCCACTAAATGAAAGTGCCGGTCTATCCGCATGAATCATGATAGAGGAAACTGAACACTAACCTATTAACAACCGCGCGTCGAACAATTAATTTATTCAACACGGATATGCCGTTTTCACCGCATAATTACGTGGAAAGTCGTTACGTGGGGAAGGTGGCAAAACCCGCATACACCCAGAAAACGGCAAACCTTCACGCAGGTCAATTGAAGGGGAAAAGTTCAGACATCCCACAAAATGAAAGTGCCGGTCTATCCGCATGAATCATGATAGAGGAAAATGAACACTAACCTATTAACAACCACGCGTCGAACGGTTAACTTATTCAAAACAAAATTTCTAACAAAAGGATGAGGAAAACCTACACGCAGGTCAGATGTACGTAAAGTTTAGCCATCCTACTAAGTGCAAGTGACGGTCCTACCCGCACAATCACGAAAGAGGAAGCAAAACTTCAACCTATATCTACCACGTTCAAAGGTTAACTTATCCTAACACTTAGAAATTTCAAAAAAGATGAGGAAAACCTCCAGGCAGGTCAGATGTAGGTAAAGTTTAGCCATCCTACTAAGTGCAAGTGACGGTCCTACCCGCACAATCACGAAAGAGGAAGCAAAACTTCAACCTATTATCTACCACGTTCAAGGTTAACTTATTCTAAACACTTGGAAAATTGCTAATTTAAACTAAAGTATGCAAGTCATATAACGTTTACAAAGCAAGGAATCCAGAGAAAATAGCGGTCTTACCCGCACAAAGATTTATATTTCACAATGATTCATTACAAGAATGGCCGGGTAACTACCCGCCTACAAGAAAATAAATCTATACAAGCTAAATCTATCCTAGCAGTGGGAAGGGATCTTCAGGATCAAGCTTCAGGGCCACTTCCACTTGGACCAGCACCATCAGTAGAGCGTGGCAGTTCAAGGAAAGCTTTAAGGATAGCTAGCCCATCATCAGCAGCAGCAACTTGGTTCACCTTCTCCACCACCGGATGCGGGAAGGCGGCATACTGATTCACTGCTTGGTCATAAACAGCTTCAGTATCAACATTATACAAAGGGAAGTTGGAAGGCGGATGCCTTTCTCAACGAACCCTAGACCAAGCAGGAAGCCGACCTTTTCCCCATCCTCGTGAGAAGCGTTGAGGGCTGCGCTCATAGCATCGTCATAGGACGTCTCAGCAAAGACCCGATGCACAACCTACAAGAAAAAATACAAGTATCAGAACCTTTTCTATTTACAAAGAAAAGCGTAAAGACATAAAAAGCATACCTGAGACAACGCTTCTCGAAGAAGCCATTCCTTGGCAACCAGAGCCTCATGGAGGGCAGCTTGAGCTTCGTTACGGGCGCGTTCGGCTTCACTCTTGTTGAGGTTGGCAAGCAACACTTCCTTAGCCGCAGCCTCTTCGACGCCCTTTAGCTTCCGCTCAGTGTGGTCAAGCACCCCCCTCTGGTCCAAGATCTCTTGGAGCTTTTTGGCGTCTTCCATCGCCAAGGCATCATGAGCCTGCTGGAGAGCCTCTAATTTGGCTTTAAGCTCCTCATTCTCCACGCGTAGAGGCTCAGCAACAGCTTCAGCCTTGGTGGCCCTCTCGGTTGCGTTCCGTGCAGTTTCCTTAGCCAGCCGAAGCTGTTCATTAACAGCTTGGGCAGCCTTGGAACGGGCCTCGAGCCGGGCCTGAACTTCAACCTCGAGGGCCTTGAAGGCCTTCTCCTTCTCCGCAGCCACTGCGGTAAGTCTTTGGTTCTCCTCCCGGACAGCCCGCGCCTGAGCTACTTCCTGAAGGCGAGCTGCTTTTAACTTGTCGTTTTCACGACAAAGCAGCTTGACGCGCGGCTGCATCCGGGCCAGGAGAACCCGAAGCTCATTGCTTAGCCTACCCTCCTGGTAGCTAGCCATGGCTTCCCCCAACGCACCACTGGGAGCAGCGTGACGAGCCCACTCCACGCACTCCACAGGGGTGCGAAGGGTTGTTCCTCGGCGAATGTTCCATCGTGGAACATACACTTCATTGGAATCCGACACTGCAAAAAACAAAAAGCAGTTAGGAAAAGATGATAAAAAAAAAAATATATATATATATATATAAGGCCAAAAGAACCCTACGCACCTGTAGGGTCATAACAGGCTGATAGCCGCCAAACCCATCACCTGAACCCAACGGAAATCCATCCAAGAGGTCAGGCAGATGGGAAGGAGGCAGAGATTGGCGAGAAGCCCCATGCATACCTGAAGGATCGGCCGTCGTTGCCGATGACGGAGGCATGGTAGAAGCCGCCGCGGTCGCCGCCGCGGAATCCGCAGCAAAAGTAACCGCCGGCTCGGTGAAAGATGCGGTAAAAATAGCACTCACAGCCGGCGGTGACGTCATCACAGCTGGAACAGTCGGCTCAAAGGAGTGAGCAACTGAACCAGCGGAAGCAGGCGCAGGCGCCTGGGTCGTCGCCTCAGGTAGGCTGACCAAACCTACCATCATGGGCGGAGTACTCTGCGCTCCACCCTGGAATGCGTCAACATCCACGCCTGCACAAAGAAGAAAAGTATTAATGATAGAAACTATGAAGTTAAAAGATAAAGGAAGTTTGTACTTACGGGTTTTCTTGAGCCTGAAAGTGCGGACGGGCGGGGATGAACCCGATGGAACCGGCCTCTTCACGCCGGTCACCGTTGTCATCCTGGGCTCTCCGGAGGTGACTATCGTCGCAGCCTCCGGAGCGGCGGTCTTATCACCACCGGGATTCCCCGCCACCTCTTCGCTCTCGGTCTCCGAATCAGACCGAGGCGCCGGATCGGCAGTGGAGGCCACCTTCTCCTTCCCCTTCCCGCCGGCAAGCCTTCTTCTTCCGCACCAACGGAGGACCATCTGCGGATTCCTCATCAGAACATACGATTAGAGGAATTCCAGCAGAGGTTTCAACATTGAGGGGTCGAGGGTCGAATAGCGCCTTACCAGGCCGCCTGGCGCTAAGGATCTCGTGGCCTAGCGGATAGACCTCCACGAACCGATCCGCCGTTTGTTCTAGGATGGGCAACTCGTTCTCGTCTAGAGCGCGAGTACCCATCCGAGCGGGACCGTCAGCCTCCCGCGGGTACATGAGCGACTGCAAGTCGTTCCCCTCTGAAATAAACAGGAAAGAAGTTAGAAGAAATTCAAAATCAACAAAAAGAAGCAAAGCATACCGTAAGGAACAGAGTTCGAACCGTATTCAAGGACGATCGGAATCTTTCGCGCATCCGCATCCTTCCACACCCGGCTCATCCCGAGCATCACCATCCCGGACTCCGCAAACCGGTAAACCGGAGATTGGACCCGGGATATCTTCGAGAACCATTCCGCCTCCTGGTAGTTGGAGGCGTGAAGGCTTGGGAGAGCTTGCCCATTCTTAAATTTCATGGCAAGGGGGATGGCGCGAGCAGAAAGGTAGAAGAATTCCCTCTTCCACGAGCGAAGACTGCGCTCGATGGCGCAAATCTTCAAACCCTTAATCCGGGTTATCAGAGTATACCACCCCTGGATGCACCTCCAAGAGTAGAAGGTCATCAGGCGGTCAACATAGGGCTCAATGCCCAGAATCCGGCACACCCACTCGAAGTGGCGAACCTTGGCAATCGCCATCGGATGCACCTCGGTTAGGTGCACACCGTGCCTCTCCAGGACACGGTACACAAACTTTGTCAATGGGAACCTAAGATTCCCATAAACAAAGAATGCAGCATATACCCCGATCTTGCCTCTGGGGGCATCGTACACCGTCTGATGGGGTTCAGGAAACTCAGGCTCGAGAGACTCGAGCATGAACTTCCTGACGACGTACTGATACAGATCGACAGGCAGAGCACACTGGCACTCGCCAGCAGTACTCTTGTCATCGGCTGTAGATTCGAGATCACGAGACGACATCTTGCAAAAGAAAGAAGAAAACGATTTCAAGAGAATGCTCGACTGAAAGATGAGTATTCGCCGGAAATCGTTCTGAAGATGAAGAGAAGAGTGAAAGTGTGGATTACAAAGAACCCTCTCCCCCTTTATATACTAATCGCAATTAATGCGTGGCATTTAATGCGGAAGAGAGAGAAATCGAAGGTGCAATGAAACTATGACACGTGGCAAAAAGCAAGCTGGCAACAGCTGTTGACAGGACGCATACCATTAATTTCGCGGCCACGCGCCTGAAAAAGCGTCTGGAATGACCATGTACTGTCACGTCACCATAACTTCCTGCAAGTCCTGACACAGTCAGAAGAAACCGTCGCACGACGTTTCAGACGTTTGGACTGTTCTTATCCTTTCACCAACTCTTCGAATTTCAAAATTCAAAAAGATTCAAAAGTAAGCGGGAAATGCCTCCCAATGGTGAAGTACTCTGCCTGTCCCCGCAGCTGCGGATACAAGCCATCAGGGAGCCGCTAACTTCAAAAAAACGCAAGACCGATTACTTTTGAAAACTCATGGAGCCGCTAACTTTCTTTCGAAAACCATGGTTTTTCAGAATATGCTTTTGGCTAGAAAACTATCGGCTCAGACAGATTTCGTTGTAAAATTCACGTTACCTTTACACGTGTTAATTTGTGAGTCGTTAGCAAAACTCACGTCACGATTCTCAATCTCACTTTCCCGATTAGTTTGGTAATTAAAATACTTTTTGATATTTTCGTCTTCTCTCTCCTATTGTGGACTTGAAGAGGTAGGTCCCAGCAGAGCCCAGTTGGACCCGCAAGACTCACCTTGAAGAGGAACGTCTGCGCAGAAACCAACTGGATCCGCAGGACCAACCATGCTCAGAGACGTGACGTCCTTACGCGCAGTACGCAAGCTGGTCCCGCAGGAAATGCCTCCCAATGGTGAAGGACTCCGCCTGTCCCTCGCAGCCTCGGATACAAGCCATCAGGGAAGGCCACCCGCGCAGCAAGGCTACACGCACAAGGCACTTAGCTCTCAATAATTCAGTTGTCACCTGAAGGAATGAGCAAAGCCGGGAACAATCCCGCACAAAGGCGGGAGGGGGAATACTCCCGCCCAAATAAGCCAGTCCGTACGATACGGGAAGATCTTCTGTACTGTACCTGACGAGGTATGGGCAAAAGATCTGACCAAAGATACGACAGCTCATTGACAACAGTATGGCGAGCAGCATGCTCTTGTACTGTATGTCACTATTAGCCGCTGCCTACTCACCAACTCCTGTCATACCACGTGCATAGCCGGCAGTTGGTGGAAAAGGAATAGTACACAGCAGGCCTGGTCACTGTCAGCCGCTGCCTACCCACCAACTACCAGCAGGGCACGTGCGTAGGCCACAGTTGGTAGAACAGGAATACTATTCAGCCGGCCACACCTTCTTGGAAACCTACATTCGGCTATAAATACCCCAAATGGTATGATCATCATATACTATCTCGTATTACATATTATACCTGATATCTGCTCTAGCAATCTCTTAATATACATTTATATTCAAGAGCAATCTAGTCTGATTCTCACGCCGGAGGGTGGTCACAAGGAGGAACCCCCCCCCCCCTTCTCAGTGACGAGCTCACGGTGTCTGTTTTGCAGGTTATCAGAAGAACCATCTTTGCCGGGTCTAACCCCTCGTGGGAAACATCTATCTAACCCCCAGGTTATCCGTAATTTGCCCGGGGCCGATTAGTGTTTCTTCAATATCCAAATTATATATAAATATCATCTATGAGTGGGGTTTGGAAATTGATACATCACGTTGAGTTAAAGAAAGTGATCATTTCTCTATCTAAAAATTGGTATTTTTACTGACCTAATTTCATTAAAAACTGGTTACTGATTAAAAGACCTAACTGATTAAGAGACGGTAGTACTCAAAAGAAAATGTGAATTTTAAAGTGCTATTTACCTACCGCCTTAGAAACCTTTTTTTAACGCCTCAAAACATTAGATTTGTGTACTAGTGCGTAGAGAAACATAAAGCATGTTAATATGTTTAATACTTCTAATCATTACATATTACATTTAAAAAGGTAAGAAACTTTTTTTGTTGGAAAGGCGAAACTTTTAGAAAAATCTCGAAATGTTTCATTGTTAGGATCGGTCCCTAACTTTCAAAATATTACTCAAATGTCTACCATAATATGCTCAGGCTAATTAATTAAATTTCTTAGAGCCAACAGCTATTTTATAAACTGGTTAAAACGATTATTTTAGGTAAAAAATACTGGGGACGAGGTTTTATGATTTTTTTATACTTTTATAAATATTGTATCGTTATATTTAATTTTACTCGCAGTTAGTTTTTCATTTATAACTTTTAAAATATAATATTTTGTTAAAATTCCGAATAAACCGTTGACATGTTTTTTTATCTACATGCCAACATAATTTTTATCCAAAATTGAGCGGGTCAAATTTATATCAAAGTTTTTTTGACCTCTTGGTTTTATATAAAATTTATGTCTGGAAGTAGATTAAAAACACATGTCTCAACGATGTATTTGAAATTTGTAAAGCTTTATAAAACTATAAAAGGAAAAACATGGGTAAATATATTATAATAATATAATATTCAGAAAAGTATAAATGTTGTATAAATTAAAACAATCATTCATACTAATTTTTCCCGAGATCTACTTGTTCCTTACATTTTGTTATTTAAACTACTTGTCCCTTGTAGTTTTGATGTCACGCATCTTTTCCTAAGTTGTCGACTAAATTAATCGTTAGAGGTTGCCTTTTATTCGGCCCGTGTAAATGATGATGGACATTTTAGAAATATCTTAAAAAATAACAATGAGCATTTTGTGAATTCCCCACAAAACTATATAGACATTTAATTTTTAAAAAAGATTAAAAAAAAAGTATAATAATAATATAATATAATAACAACATAGGAAGATACATAGCATGTAGAGTTTTGTCTATTCTGGAGCCTATTGGTATATAAAACGACGTCACTTTGGTATCTTTAATTGTACTTTTTGTATTTTGTAATTTGAAAACCTCTCAACAAAAATTTTTACCATTATAGCACCACGTGCAGTGATAACTCACTATCAAGAAGGATAGTCATAACAAAATATTCTAACAAACTTAAAAAAAAGTTTCATTTAATAAGCCATAACATTGATACTATTTTGATGTGACTTAACAATTCAAATAATCATTCCATACAACAGATGTAGCGTGCTGTCAGTTTAACTTTACCTTTGACTGTCATATGTCACCACTTCGGAGGATATTTGTTTCATCAAAACGGTTCACAAAACTTAAGAAGCCACATTATAACCATTCTGTAACGGTCATAGGACCTTTAATAAAGCTCATAAACCAGCCTTTAGAATATTAGGCCGAGGGGTGTGGAGCGCTAGAAAGGGCGCAAGAGGACAGCCGTTCGCGCCCCGGGGCGCGAGCACCACACCACCGAGGCGCGAGAGGGGCGCGAGAGGGGCGCGAGCCCGGAAAAAGATGCAGGCGCGGATGGGCTAGCGGCTGAGAATGGCGTGAATGAGGCTTGGGATGCGTGAATAGAGCCGTTTGGGCTCGGTTTTTTATTAAAAAAAAAAAAATTTTTCCATACAATATTTCTCTATATATTAACCTATATCCAACACAAACCCACAACAATATAACATACAATCTTTTCTCTCTATTAACCTATATCAAACCCAAACCAACACCAATATCACATACCAATATCACATACCACACCCAAAACCCAAAATCACCCCATCTTCCAAACCTTTTTTTAAAAACATGGCTGGAAATTGGTACCCAAACCTAGAATCAGATTACAGTTACGACGATTTATGGTCGGCACCGGACCAAGCGATGTTTTATTCGGGGTCGCAACAACCATCCGGCTTTCAACCATCCATTATACAACCGTCTCCTAACTTTGTAGTTCCGGAGACACAAGAACCAGAAGGTGAAGCTGCGGGACAAAGAAGACGCGTCCACCGGAAAAAACAATTTGCAACGGACGGGTCGGGTTCGGCTTCGACCGGAAGGACGAAACGGAAAATCACTCCGTGGTCATCGGATGAGAAGGAAGCCCTGTGTCGGGCTTGGATAGTCACTTCTGAGGATCGGCGTTGCGGTAATTGTTTTAACGTTTTTAAAAATGATTTTTAATAAAAAAGTTAAATAAAAAAGTTAAATGACATACAAATTTATTTATGCATTTTGCAGCGGACTACCAAAAGAGCAAGGTCTTTTGGACAAAGGTTAGGGAGACGTTCTATTCGCTCGTTGGGAGTACAGAGCGGAACGCCGATATGATTTCGGGTCGGTGGACCGAAATCAGAAAATTTGTCGGCTTGTTTACTAATCTGTTCAACAGGAACGCCGGTCGTATGAGACCAAGTGGCAGTGACGATTTGGCGGTTTATAATTTCACTGTCGAAGAGTGGAGGCAGGAGTGCCTGCGGAGGTATGGGACGGTGAAGACGTGGGACGATGTAAAGGTGTGGGAGAGGTTGAGAAGGTGTTCTAAGTGGGTTGAGCTGGTGGCGCCGGACGTTGATGCGGAAGTAGGGCCGAAACGGACTAAAACTAGTTCGTCTGGAGCGTACAGCACTTCCGCCGGGTCGGATTGCCGGGTTGGATTCGACCTAAACGTTGCGGGGGAGGAAACGTCTTCACCGCCGAGGAGGCGGCCATTGGGAAGGGACGCCAGGGGAAAAAACCGGCTGAGGGGGAAGCCGTAAACATCAACGATCTTGTTGAATCCCTCAATAAATTCAACAAAACCATGGAGGTGGTCTCTATTGACAAAAAGGAAAAAAAAAGAATGAGAGATTTGGACTTCCTTGCAAGAGACTTCAGCCACCTAAATCCGGTCGACCAAATGCTGATGGAAAAACAAAAGGAATGTATCCGGAAGAGGTTGATCGAAGAAGACGAAGCCGAATAATAAGAATAATGTTTTTCTTTAGTACTTTAATTTTTTTTTATATATTAATGTGTTTTTTTAATTAATGTGTGTTTTTTTAAATAATTTCTTGTTTTTTTAATAATACGTTTTTTTAATACATTTATAAAAAAATAAAAAAATAAACCGCTCGCGCCCCCTCTCGCGCCCCTCCACACCATGGCCCGGGGCGCTATCACCACTACCAACACCCATCTTATCAAGTTTCTCTCTCTGCCACACGTCACAATATTATTGGCTGGCGCCCCCACTCACGCCCCCTCTCGCGCCCCCCACACCCCTCAGCCTTATAGGGAATAGAATTACTGAAATATATAAGTTAAAACCATCATGAGTCATTATCTATTATACATATGTTTGACTAAAAGTGGGATAGTAATGTGGCGGAAAATACCCTTTAATGAGCATTAAGAGTTACACATGAACTTAGTAGCATATAATATATATAGGGGATTCATGAAAAACTAGGTTACTCGGAGTTTGTCTTATAGGTCTAGCGTCTAGGATATAGAGGTTTTCTCTTATAGAGGGGCCACGCAACTGTAAAATTTGGTGCAACACTAGCTTCAAGAACCAGAACATTTAATAACTTATTAAAAAGAGTGAGGTTTAAAAAAAGTGTAAATGTATAATAATCATAAATCATCTTCTATAATTTTATTTATTTTTAAATACAAATACTTGTTTATAGAAATGTAAAAGGCGGTTCAAAACATCAGCACCGAATGTTATAAACACTAAATTGGCCATTCCTCCTAACTAAAGTTTAGTGTCAACAGCGGGACATGTTAACTCGCTAAACACACAACCAGAATAATACAATAACCTAAGGGGCATTTCCAGCCCATTCGTTATCTATATCTATATCCATATAATTACACTAAAAGTCACTACATTTTATCTTTCATGTTCAATTAACTAATATTTTGTACACATTTATTATTATCTTTTTCTCTTATCTACTCATAACCATTTTCACAAAATATTAAAATATTATAAGGTGTGAAAAATATGTAACCTTAAATTTAAAATTCTCATATAAAATGTTGTCTCCTCTACTTACAACCACTCATATCATACAATAAATTTACAAAACTCACTCACATTATTTTAGAGCATGTGCTAAGCATGCTCTAAAGACCATTTAATTGAACTAAAATTGATTAACTAAGCATTTAATTGAAATGTTGTCTCCTCTACTTACAACCACTCATATCATATAATAAATTTATACAACCACTCACATAATTATAGAGCACGGTCTAAGCATGCTCTAAATTGATAAACTAAGCATCACTACTTAACTAAATATATAAAATAAAAAAAATTCATGAAAATGAAAAGAATCATTTATTGGCATATACATCAGGAAAATATTTAACTATCACAATGAAATGCCCAAATATATATATTCCGAGTACCTAATCAATACATAAGTATCACCAAAAATATATTGAAGTTTAAATAAACACTCACCTCTTACCTTCTATAAAACCAAGTTGAAATCGAACTGAGCTGCTCACTCATTTTTTTTATGTATAGACTTATCTATTTTAACCGGGTAATTTGGATCACTAACAAGCAGGCGGCTCTAAGAATTAAAAAAATATTAAGGGTCGAAGGCGAAAAATATTTTGGGCTTAAGTATACAAAGTATTTTATTGGGTTTAAACAATTTAATTTATAAATGAGCTTACTTTGTTATTATTTGGGTTGTGTAAAAAACTTTTGTATAAATTAGGCTTAAACATGTCTCAACCTTTTGGTTGGGAGTCACAACTCTTTGCAACTAGACCAAGTTAGTTGTTATGTAAGTGAATTTAAACATTAAATATACATATCGTTTTTTTATAAAAACACATATAGTTTCTTTTAAAAAAATATTTCGGGCCTAGTGGTGTGTCAAGCCGGGGGTCGACGACCACCTAGCCCCCTAGGCCGGCCCTACTAACAGGTCATCGGCCCACCTCGCTCATCTCCATACCCTGAGTACCGAAGGCCACAATCGAAAAGAAACCCGCCATAAGTGAGACAACCTCTTGGTCCAACCTAAAATCTCCTATTATTCTGTTATATGTGAAACTTAAACCCAAAACCTCCTACATTTTAAACTAAATTCTTTAGGTTATACAACTCAACCATTTAAGCTATATATCAATTGACCAATATAGACTTATTTGAATGATGAAACAAGCATATTTATTAACATTATTATTATTATTAATATTTTTTTTTTATTTTTTTTTGATAAACTCAAATATTTTTTTTAAATTGATTAACCCAAGTTTCATGTATTAGATTACAGATTTTCCTAATTATTTAAACCATTAAACATATTAGGTCGGCCTCTACCCCTCATCCCCTCTATAGAAATGTTTTCAACGGATCTAACAGGGTTCGTCGTCTGTCTTCTCTTCACATGCCCAAACCATCTCAATCTCCACTCTCTTAACTTGTCGGATATGTTAGCTACCCCTAATCTCTCCCGAAACACACTATTTCTTATTCGGTCTAACCTTGTGTGACCACACATCCAGCGTGACATTCTCATTTCTGCTACCTTCATTTTCCGCTCTTGTGCCTTCTTGATGGCCCAACAATTTGTTCCATAGAACATTGCAAGTCTAACTGCGACCCTATAAAATTTTCCCTTTAGTTTAGTTGGGAATCTCTTGTCGCACAATATACCTGTGGCTACTCTCCATCTACACCATCCTACCTGAACTCGATGGGTCACATCGCTGTCTAATTCACCATCGCTCTGAACAAATGATCCTAGATACTTGAACTTCGTTACCTGCGTAACCACTTGCCCTTCAATATTGATCTGAAAGTCCTCATTGTCATTTACCCCACTAAAATCACAGTGGAGGTACTCCGTCTTAGAGCGACTAATCCTTAAACCTATCCTCTCTAAGGTTGTTCGCAACTCCTTTAGCCTCACATTTAGATCTTGTTTACTCTCGGTAACTAACACAATATCGTCTGTGAACATCGTGCACCACGAGAGTGTCTCTTGAATCGACTTTGATAGCTCATCCAAGACTACTGAAAAAGAACGAACTCAACGCTGACCCTGGTGAAGGCCTACATCCACGGGGAAGAAATCGGTATCCCCCACGGGCGCACGGACACTTGTTGCACTCCTGGTATGCATATCCATAATTATCTCTATATATTTCCTCGGGGCCCCTCTACCCTGTAGGCACTTCCAAAGCACTTGGCATGGCACGTTGTCGTACGCCTTTTCTAGGTCAATAAACACCATATGAAGGTCACGCTTCTTCTCCCTATACTTTTTCATCAATCTTCTTATAATGTGTATTGAATATGTGGTGGAACGCCCCGACATGAATCCAAATTGGTTAATAAATATGTCGTTGGACTTTCTCTGGTTAGTAAATATGTTGAAATGTAAGTTTTTAGATTGGTCTATGTGAAGTAAATTTATTTTGATGTAAGTTGGTTTGTGTTAATGGTTCCCCTCCGGGTTGTGGAGGGTGGGGTGGGTGGAGGGGGGAGGGGGCATTAGCTTAAGCCTTTGTTTCTAAAAGGTACACAGTTTAAAGAAAATCATGTCTTTATTTAGTTTATTTAGACTAAAGCGGGTAATCGTATTCCCTAAAAATGTGTAAGTGTTTGCTTAGTCGTAACACATTTGATATTTGAATTTATGGATACTCATGAAGATAATAAAACACAAAGTCAATAAAATCCCTAAAATATTTAAAACAGATATATTAAACATCACACGTAAATCAAACATCTCAGAATAACGATTGGGTCAAATAGGAAGATTGTACTTTATATATGAAATTAATCAATTACAAAATATGTAAAGAAACCAACATTGGATTTGCATGATACAAAATTGGTTGATTAACAAATCATTGTTTACTTGTGTTTACTCATTGTAATTTTATTCGCTAGGTTAAAGTCATTTTTCAAAACATCGGGCGCTAAAAATATCAAAAATTTCTTGGTTTTAAAATATGTTTGCAGATTTAAACCGGTATTTTAAAAAACCGACGGTACGATATTAAAGGGTAAAGTTCAGTCATCCCATAAACCCAAAAAACGGCAAACTTTCACGCAGGTCAGTTGAAGGGTAAAGTTCAGTCATCCCACTAAATGAAAGTGCCGGTCTATCCGCATGAATCATGATAGAGGAAACTGAACACTAACCTATTAACAACCGCGCGTCGAACGGTTAATTTATTCAACACGGATATGCCGGTTTTCACCGCATAATTACGTGGAAAGTCGTTGCGTGGGGAAGGCGGCAAAACCCGCATAAACCCAAAAAACGGCAAACCTTCACGCAGGTCAGTCATAGGTAAACTTTGGTCAACTAAATGAAAGTGCCGGTCCTAACCGCACAAATCATGAGAGGAAACCGAACCTATTGACAACCGCGCGTCGAACGGTTAAGGCAAAACTTAGAATTTCTAACAAAAAGATGAGGAAAACCTCCACGCAGGTCAGATGTAGGTAAAGTTTAGCCATCCTACTAAGTGCAAGTGACGGTCCTACCCGCACAATCACGAAAGAGGAAGCAAAACTTCAACCTATTATCTACCACGTTCAAAGGTTAACTTATTCTAAACACTTGGAAAATTGCTAATTTAAACTAAAGTATACAAGTCATATAACGTTTATAATAAAGCAAGGAATCCAGTGAAAGTAGCGGTCTTACCCGCACAAAGATTTATATTTCATAATATTCATTACAAGAATGGCCGGGTAACTACCCGCCTACAAGAATATAAATCTATACAAGCTAAATCTATCCTAGCAGTGGGAAGGGATCTTCAGGATCAAGCTTCAGGGCCACTTCCACTTGGACCAGCACCATCAGTAGAGCGTGGCAGTTCAAGGAAAGCTTTAAGGATAGCTAGCCCATCATCAGCAGCAGCAACTTCGTTTACCTTCTCCACCACCGGATGCGGGAAGGCGGCATACTGATTCACTGCTTGGTCATAAACAGCTTCAGTATCAACATTATACAAAGGGAAGTTGGAAGGCGGGATGCCTTTCTCAACGAACCCTAGACCAAGCAGGAAGCCGGCCTTTTCCCCATCCTCGTGAGAAGCGTTGAGGGCTGCGCTCATAGCATCGTCGTAAGACGTCTCCGTGAAGACCCGATGCACAACCTACAAAGAAAAATACAAGTATCAGAACCTTTTCTATTTACAAAGAAAAGCGTAAAGACATAAAAAGCATACCTGAGACAACGCTTCTCGAAGAAGCCATTCCTTGGCAACCAGAGCCTCATGGAGGGCAGCTTGAGCTTCGTTACGGGCGCGTTCGGCTTCACTCTTGTTGAGGTTGGCAAGCAACACTTCTTTAGCCGCAGCCTCTTCGACGCCCTTTAGCTTCCGCTCAGTATGGTCAAGCACCCCCCTCTGGTCCAAGATCTCTTGGAGCTTTTTGGCGTCTTCCATCGCCAAGGCATCATGAGCCTGCTGGAGAGCCTCTAATTTGGCTTTAAGCTCTTCATTCTCCATGCGTAGAGGCTCAGCAACAGCTTCAGCCTTGGTGGCCCTCTCGGTTGCGTTCCTTGCAGTTTCCTTAGCCAGCCGAAGCTGTTCGTTAACAGCTTGGGCAGCCTTGGAACGGGCCTCGAGCCGGGCCTGAACTTCAACCTCGAGAGCCTTGAAGGCCTTCTCCTTCTCCGCAGCAGCCGCGGAGAGCCTCCTATTCTCCTCCCGGACAGCCCGCGCCTGAGCTACTTCTTGAATGCGAGCTGCTTTTAACTTGTCGTTTTCACGACAAAGCAGCTCGACGCGCGGCTGCATCCGGGCCAGGAGAACCCGAAGCTCATTGGTTAGCCTACCCTCCTGGTAGCTAGCCATGGCTTCCCCCAACGCACCACTGGGAGCAGCGTGACGAGCCCACTCCACGCACTCCACAGGTGTGCGAAGGGTTGTTCCTCGGCGAATGTTCCATCGTGGAACATACACTTCATTGGAATCCGACACTGCAAAAAACATAAAGCAGTTAGGAAAAGATGATAAAAAATATATAAAATAGGCGAAAAGAACCCTACGCACCTGTAGGGTCAATAACAGGCCGATAGCCGCCAAACCCATCACCTGAACCCAAGGGAAATCCATCCAAGAGGTCAGGCAGATGGGAAGGAGGCAGATGTTGGCGATAAGCCCCATGCATACCTGAAGGATCGGCCGTCGTTGCCGATGACGGAGGAGGTATGGTAACAGCCGCTGCGGTCGCCGCTGCGGAATCCGCAGCAAAGGTAACCGCCGGCTCAGTGAAAGATGCGGTAAAAATGGCACTGACAGCCGGCGGTGATGTCATCACCGCTACCGCTGGAACAGTCGGCTCAACGGAGTGAGCAACCGAACCAGCGGAAGCAGGCGCAGGCGCAGCCGCCTGGGTCGTCGCCTCAGGTAGGCTGACCAAGCCTACCGTCATGGGCGGAGGGGTACTCCTCTGCGCTCCACCCTGGAATGCGTCAACATCCACGCCTGCACAAAGAAGATAAGTGTTAATGATATTAAGCTATGAAGTTAAAGAAAGGAAGTTTGTACTTACGGGTTTTCTTGAGCCTAAAAGTGCGGACAGGCGGGGACGAACCCGATGGAGCCGGCCTCTTTGCGCCGCTCACCGTCGTCATCCGGGGCTCTCCGGAGGTGACAGTCGCAGCCTCCGGAGCGGTGGTCTTATCACCACCGGGGTTCCCCGCCACCTCCTCGCTCTCGGCCTCTGAGTCAGACCGAGGCACCGGATCGGCAGTGGAGGCCACCTTCTCCTTCCCCTTCCCGCCGGCAGCCTTCTTCTTTCGCACCAACGGAGGACCATCTGCGGATTCCTCATCAGAACATACGATTAGAGGAATTCCAGCAGAGGTTTCAACATTGAGGGGTCGAGGGTCGAATAGCGCCTTACCTGGCCGCCTGGCGCTAAGGATCTCGTGGCCTAGCGGGTAGACCTCCACGAACCGATCCGCCGTTTGTTCTAGGATGGGCAACTCGTTCTCGTCTAGAGCGCGAGTACCCATCCGAGCGGGACTGTCAGCCTCCCGCGGGTACATAAGCGACTGCAAGTCGTTCCCCTCTGAAATAAACAGGAAAGAAGTTAGAACAGAGATTCTAAATCAACAAAAAGAAACAGAGCATACCGTAAGGAACAGAGTTCGAACCGTACTCAAGGACGATTGAGATCTTTTGCGCATCTACATCCTTCCACACCCGGCTCATCCCGAGCATCACCATCCCGGACTCCGCAAACCGGTAAACCGGAGATTGGACTCGGGAGATCTTCGAGAACCATTCCGCCTCCTGGTAGTTGGAGGCGTGAAGGCTGGGAAGTGCTTGCCCATTCTTGAATTTCATGGCAAGGGGGATGGCGGGAGCGGAGATGTAGAAGAACTCCCGCTTCCACGAGCGAAGACTGCGCTCGGTTGCGCAAATCTTCAAACCCTTAATCCGGGTTATCAGCGTATACCACCCCTGGATGCACCTCCAAGAGTAGAAGGTCATCAGGCGGTCAACATAGGGCTCAATGCCCAGAATCCGGCACACCCACTCGAAGTGGCGAATCTTCGCGATCGCCATCGGGTGCACCTCGGTCAAGTGTACACCGTGCCTCTCAAGGACACGGTAAACAAACTTTGTCAATGGGAACCTAAGATTCCCATAGACAAAGAATGCAGCATATACCACGATCTTGCCTCTGGGGGCATCATACACCGTCTGATGGGGTTCAGGAAACTCAGGCTCGAGAGACTCGAGCATGAACTTCCTGACGATATACTGATACAGATCGACAGGCAGAGCACACTGGCACTCGCCAGCAGTACTCTTGTCATCGGCTGTAGATTCGAGATCACGTGAAGACATCTTGCAGATGAAAGAAGAAAACGATTTCAAGGGAATGCTCGACTGAAAAGATGAGTATTCGCCGGAAATCGTTTTGAAGATGAAGAGAAGAGTGAAAGTGTGGATTACAAAGAACCCTCTCCCCCTTTATATACTAATCGCAATTAATGCGATGAATTTAATGCGGAAGAGAGAGAAATCGAAGGTGCAATGAAACTATGACACGTGGCGAAAAGCAAGCTGGCAACAGCTGTTGAAAGGACGCGTACCATTAATTTCGCGGCCACGCGCCCGAAAAATCGCGCCCACGCGCCTGAAAAAGCGTCTGGAATGACCATGTACTGTCACGTCACCATAACTTCCTGCACGTCCTGACACAGTCAGAAGAAACCGTCGCACGACGTTTCAGAGGTTTGGACTGTTCTTATCCTTTCACCAACTCTTCGAATTTCAAAATTCAAAAAGATTCAAAAGTAAGCGGGAAAATACCCCTTACCTTGGCAACCAAGTAACCATAAGACGGGTGCGGGTACAGTATTAAGGCAAAACCCTTCACATACTTAGCACCTACAGGGAATTGGAGCCAAGAATACCTCGGCAACCAAGTAACTATAAGACGGATGCGGGTACATTGTTAAGGCAAAACCCTTCACATACCTAGCACCCGCAGGGAATTGAAGCCAAGAATACCTCGGCAACCAAGTAACCATAAGACGGGTGCGGGTACAGTGTTAAGGCAAAACCCTTCACATACCTAGCACCCGCAGGGAATGGACGCCAGGAATACCTTGGAAGTAACCATAAGACGAGCGCGGGTACAGTGTCAAGGCAAAACCCTTCACATACCTAGCGCTCCGCAGGGAATTGAAACCAAGAAGGATCTTCTGGGCAATGCTTGCGGAAACGGAAATAACATCCCCGCATAGCGGGAACGTCGAGAACTACGTTGTTTGAAGCTCCAGGATGGAATTGGTGGTTTTAACATAATTGATCACTATGTTCAAAACTACCAAAACCTCATGGAGAATCCACACAAGTGGGACTCAACGCTCCTGACTTGCGCGGAGGTTACAGACCTACCCGCATCATACCCAAAGATCAAGCAGGAAAGTCGGGAATTTCTGCAAGTGACAAGGACTTCCGCGGGAAGAATCCCCATGGAAAACCTTAAAACTAAACCCTTTTCAAAACCCTTTGCTTAAGTCCAAAAGTTCACCTCACTTTATTAAACACTCATGAGAAGAACATTGGACTGGGGGGACTTGAAGAGGTAGGTCCCAGCAGAGCCCAGTTGGACCCACAAGACTCGCCTTGAAGAGAGACGTCTGCGCAGAAACCAACTGGATCCGCATGACCCACCATGCTCAGAGACGTGACGTCCTTACGCGCAGTACGCAAGCTGTTCCCCCAGTTGGTGGAACAGGAATACTATTCAGCCGGCCACACCTCATTGGAAACCTACCTTCGGCTATAAATACCCCAAATGGTATGATCATCTCATCTTATCACATTACCATCATATTATCATCATATTATACCTGATATCTGCTCTAGCAATCTCTTAATATACATTTATATTTAAAGAGCAATCTAGTCTGATTCTCACGCCGGAGGGTGGTCACAAGGAGGAACCCCCCCCCCCCCTTCTCAGTGACAAGCTCACGGTGTCTGTTTTGCAGGTTATCAGAAGAACCATCTTTTCTGGGTCTCACCCCTCGTGGGAAACATCTATCTAACCCCCAGGTTACTCGTAATCTGCCCGGGGTCCGGTTAGTGTTTTTTCAATGTATAAAACAACGATCTCCATGTTTTGTAAAGAATCATGTTTCTAATATAATTTTAATACTTTTCATTACAATCGAACATGATACAATCGGTGGGAAATGGGTTCGATTAACCCAAAATCGGAATCCATGGATAGAAAATTACCATGGAAATACAACAAAACATAAAAGTCGACAGTGAAACATCACCGATAAAAATATAAAGGCATGTGAGATCGATTGAGCAAAGCAGGGCTATATCCCCTTGCATAAAGCACGTGTTGCAGCGCTAAGAAGGGCAAACAAAATACCAGCACGTCATACATCACTACGTATCACAAAATAAATCAGAATCAAATGGCTTGTACATATTGCAACATAAGTTGTACATATGGCTCCAAAGTTGTGAAGTGTATACATTAGATAATAATCAATGTACAAAAAAAATCTAACTAGTAATACTACTTTATGCAAAAAAAACATCTAATTAATAATACTAAACTCTTGGAAACCCTTTTGGTTTTTTATGTCCATTTATTACACTATTTGAAACCCTTTTTTTTTAATAATACTCTATCCATAAAAATAATTAAACTGGTAAAAGTATTTACTATTGTGAGTGGGTAACAATTACTCCTTTTATTATTAACTAATATAGAAAGAAAAGACCCCACCTCCGCCGGCTGTTGAAGCTCCGGTCGCCGTTCCTCAGGTTGTTGTTGGCAATGCTCGTGGTCCGGCCGGCAATCAGCCTCCTCCTCCGGCCGGTGGTGCAGCTCCGGCCGACTATGTTTGTCATGGGGATGTTCATGTCTTGGGGTCGTGTGTTTGTGGGTCATTTGGAATGTCGTTCGTCATATGTGAGTGAGATCTGGAACTGCTGTTTATGAGGGAGGTTGGTTATAAAGAAGTGGGTTAAATAATGGTTTTATAGATTTTCAGTCTAAATTTACTTACTTATTCGTTCTATTTTGTTGTATGACTCGTATCAATCAATATCACTTATGTTCTTCGATTTATTGTTTGCTTTAATTTATATATTTATGATATACTGATGAATAATAATAATAATAACACTTAATAATAATACTAATAATATTTGATAAATGATGATCATGATGGATGATGATGATCGGGCTTCATTATTGACCTCCTACATGACTAAAGAGGAAGCTGTGCATGTTATTGATAATTTTGTTGTGCTGTTATGATGATATTGTTTTTATTTATTTATTTATTTATTTATTATTATTATTATTATTATTATTCATTAATCAATCAATCAATATATCACTTAGATACTAATTATAAACACTTGAATGACAAACCCCTCGTCAAAGGCAAATATGGGGTGAAATGTGTCGGACTAGATCAACGCATTTGCAAAAACTAACTATGTCTACGAGATTTGATGTAAAACTGATAGCGTCGACTGCTTTGGACTCGACAACCTTGGGTTTTAACAAGGTCAGTGTGAATGGATTTTGCTTCAAACTTGGCGGGGTTTGCAAGACTTTTGCAATGTGTCATATTATCTATCATTTGTTGTTAAAACCCGTCGAATCGATGAATTTCTTATGGTTAAAATGGAAACAAACCAAAAAAATGAGTCATATAGAAAATACTTTGACTCGATGAATTTCTTACGCACAAAATGGAAACAAACCAAAAGATTTGAGTCATATAGGAAATCTCTCTCCTCACATTAGTTACTTTAAGATTTTTTTTCCTTTTGTAAATCATTGAATTTTGTCTGCAGTTTTACGAATTGTTTAATATTATTATATATATAGTTGTTCTAAATGTTTCACACAAATAGGTTCTGGTGTGGGACATGCCTATTTATGTGGTTACTCGTATTCAAAACATCTTGGGATATGGACATTTTGCCCTTTTATTCTGTTAGTAAGAATAAGGGGGTGTGGGGGCTCCAGTGGGGGCTCCAGCAGAGCCAAGAACCAATAATATTGTGACGTGTGGCAGAGAGAGAAACTGGATAAGGGGGTGTTGGAGCCCCTGGTGTGGAGGGGCTCCAGCGAAGTTTTTTTTTTATTTTTTTTATAAATATATTCAAACAACATATTATTAAAAAAACACATAAATTATTAAAAAAAACACCACATTAATAAAAAAACACATTAATAACTAAAAATTAAAAAACCAACAAAAAAAAATAAAATAAAAATTAAAGTACTAAAAAGAAACATTCTTCTTATTTTTCGGCTTGATCTTCTTCGATCAACCTCTTACGGATACGTTCCTTTTGCTTTTCCACTAGCATTTGATCGACCGGATGGAGGTGACTGAAGTCTCTAGTAAGAAAGTCCAAATCTCTCATTCGAGTTTTTTCCTTTTTGTCATAAGAGACCACCTCCATGGTTTTGTTGAATTTATTGAGGGATTCAACAAGATTGGCGATGTTTACGGCTTCCCCCTCAGCCGGTTTTTTCCCCTTGGCGTCCATTCCCAAAGGTCGCCTCCTCGGTGGTGAAGACGTTTCCTCCTCCGCAATGTTTAGGTCGAATCTAACGCGGCAATCCGACCCGGTTGAAGTGCTATACGCTCCAGACGAATTAGTTTTAGTCCGTTTCGGCCCTACTTCCGCATCCAAGTCCGGCGCCACCAGCTCAACCCACTTGGAACACTTTTTCAACCTGTCCCACAACTTTAAATCGTCCCACGTCTTCACCACCCCATACCTCCGCAAACACTCCTGCTTCCACTCTTCGACCGTGAAATTGTAAACCGCCAAATCATCACTGCCACTTGGTCTCATACGACCGTTGTTCCTGTTGAAAAGATTAGTAAACAAGCCGACAAATTTTCTGATTTCGGACCACCGACCCGAAATCATATCGGCGTTCCGCTCTGTACTCCCAACGAGCATGTGGAACGTCTCCCTAACCTTTGTCCAAAAAATCTTTCTCTGTTGGTAGTCGGTTGCAAAATGAATAAATAAATTAGATTTCCATTTAACCTTTTTATTAAAAATCTAAAATAAAAACGTTAAAACAATTACCGCAATGCCGATCCTCAGAAATGGCTATCCAAGCCCGACACAAGGCTTCCTTCTCATCCGATGACCACGGAGTGGTTTTCCGTTTCGTCGTCGGAGCCGGAGCCGGTTTCGACCCGTCCGTTGCAACTGGTTTTTTCCGGTGGACGCGTCTTTTTGGTTCCGGAGCTTCACCTTGTGATTCTTGTATCTCTGGAACAACAAAGTTAGGAGACGGTTGTGTGTTGGATGGTTGAAAGCCGGATGATTCTTGCGGCTCCGAATAAAACATCGGTTGGTGCGGTGAGAAACCCATAAACGTGTTCAATGAATCGTCGTCAAGATAATCTGAATCAAGGTTTGGGAACCAATTTCCAACCATTTTTTTAAAAAAAAGTTGAGAAGATGAATTGATTTTGGGTGATGGTGTGAAGTTTTGGTATAAAAATGGGTGAAATTGAGTATAGTTTATATAGAATTTTTTTTTTTCGGCTGGTCAAACACCCCAACGGGTGAAAAACCCTCAAAAATTATGCCCTCCTCTCTCTCTTCTCCCGCTACCATGCTCACGGCTATCCATAGCGCCTCTCTAGCGCCCCTGTTGGTGTGGTATTAGCGCTTGGGGGCGCGAGCGGAGAGGCTCTAGCGCCCCTTTGAAGCCCTCACACCCCTCAGTCTAAAGTTTGTATTTTAGTAACGCCTTCCAGTAATTTAATTATTTTTTTTAAGTGTTACTCCCATAAATTTAATAATTTGAACTATGCCTCCAAATTTAACAATTTTGTTTAACTCAAAAAGAATGGTAAGCAGTTTTGCTTTGAGGGGTCGATCCTAGAATATTTCTATCTATGTTTCGATATAAGTCTGATTAAAATCGTCTTCCTTTTTTACGCACACCAGTTACCACAACGAGTGAACCGGACTTATTTTAATGCTTTTATCACGTTTATAAAAAGTTTAAAAATCATTTGATGTAAAAGTAATGACATAAAAAATATATATCTCAAAGATGTAAAGAAAAGAGAAACCTTACAAGTTAAAGCTCAAGAACACGTTGTACTAATAACTTTCTTTGAACTCATGATATTGAATAAGACGCCATTCAATATTTGCTTGGAAAATCCTCTTGAACCTCATGCTTGTTGTTGACTTAGTCTACAAAAGAATTGTAAAATAAATTATGACCAGGATTTATAACCAGCATCCTTTATATCTCTAAAAGTATTACCAGTAACAAAATGGTCCGCTTAAATGTGGGTTTGACTCAAACATGAAAAGTTACAAATAAAACTACTTAGTTAACATAAACATTTGACAAATAAAGAAAGAAAAAACAAACAAGATATAAACAGATATAAACATTTTGTATATTAAACTAACTTTCAGTCATAATAACAAAATATCAACAAGCTTACAAGTTTCCATAGGAACAGGTGTCTATAGTGAATGACTGAAGTGGTTTTATAATTGAATCACGCGCATAGTACATACTAGAAGAAGACAAAAGGGTAGTTTTGTAATTGACTCATCTAGTAAAATGTTTATGTTACGGATAAAGTCACTGCACACATCTTTTTTCTAACTTTTTTATCAAATAGTTAATGATGAATTTAGAGGCGTGAGTGAGTCAAGACAAATCCAAGTTTACCTAAGCTCAAGCTATTTTTCTAAAGCTCGTGTCCGACTCGTAAGTTATGTTTTTCAAACTCGAGTTGGACTTTTTTATTACTTTATTGATTAATGTACATAAATTGTTTCTATATATTTTGAAAGTAACCTTTAAGGAGCCTCGTCTCGAGCTCATTTTGTACCTTAGGCGAGCCAAAGTTTGGCTCAAGTTGTCCAAAAGTGATAAAACTTAAAAATGCACAAGGCTTGGGCTCGCCTTCAACTCAAAGAAGCACGGGTCATCTCGAGCTTTTTTATCAATCCGAGCCCGAGTAGCTAACAAGCAGCTCGGCTTGTATACACCCCTAAGAGTGATGACAAAAACACACATACACAAACCTATGATAATTAATAACTCGGATCTTTAGCACAAAAGTTGAACAAAATTGATTAAAATAAATAATAATAACAGAAACATATATCATAGAAACATGAACACAAAATCAATAAAAGCATAAACATTCATTATAATAAACCGAACTTTTGAAACAAAATCTTAGACAAGAAATGTGTTACCTACTCGATATGCCAGCGGTGAACTTTTATAGCCTTGGTTTATTATTATATTTTTTCCTTTCTTTTTAACAAAAAAATGTGTGTGTGAGAGAGAGAGATGGGTGTTGTGTTGTGTTGTGTAGTGAGAGAGAGGAGGAGACGTTGGAGAAGATGGATAAGATTAGGGGGTAGTGTTTATATTTATATTATTACTAGCTTATATCCCGTGCGTTACACGGGTTGACAAAATGTCTTTTTTTAAACATATTAATAACAATATATAATAAAATGTGTAAAATTTATAAAAATCAATTTCACATGTAACTATAAATTCAATCAAATGTGTTAAGAGATATATGTTCTAGTTTTCATTTAGTAATTTCTAAACACCTTATTATAAAGAGTATGATGTTTGTATTTAAAGATTTGTCGCGTCGAATAATCCATTTTAACCTATGAATCGGGTGACAAAAAAGTTTCAAAGATATTATCATTTATAAAATTGCATCACAATTAGTATGATTAACGATTTAGAAAATAGTTAACTTTACATACGAAGAGGATAAAGTAAACATAGTAAGTTAATTTATGTTATTTATGTGCTTAATTTTAAAATTTTCTATCAAGTTACGGGCCTTGAAGATATTCTTTTCGGTAACTTGAAAATATATTATATGTACACATGTAATTCAACATTCCATCAGCACCCAACATAATATTTCCATCTTTCTTGTTTCTTAGTTGCAAACCTAAAATACGCAAACACAAATTAGATGCAACTTAATCATAATAACAGGATTAATCATATTGGGGTAACAAACACGTAAACAAATAAACATCTTCTACCGGAGTTCTTGTTATTAAAGGTAGACTTCCTTACAAGAAATTATGCATGTTCTATTTATTATTACATAATATATAATAAAAGTTACATCCTGTGTGTGTACATGTGTCTACATTCCGAGAGCACTATGCATGTCCTATATGGCTCTTGTTCTTGCATCTTTGGCCCCATTTTTTTGTCATGTCTGTCATCATATCCTGCAAATTAATAAAATTTACACCCAGTTTATAGTTAAGCTGACCATTAGAGGTTTTCACAGTCCGGTTTTAACGATTTATAAGTCAAACCGTAAACCAAACCGTTTCCAACTGTTATTGATAATCAAAAACCAAAACCAAACTGTTGAAATTTAAAGCTATATGCGGTTTGGTTCCAGTTTGATTTCACGGTTTGAAATATACTTACAAAACCTTTAAGTTATTACTCATTAACTTTTATTTGGAATCATATAAGTAGACTTAAAAATTCAAGCTTGATTGGTTCGTGTATTGTTATTACTCATTAACTTTTATTTTTTTATTTTAAAAAAATGTTACAATTTGTGCAGCTAATTCTCTTGCAAGTTTGATTGTTAATGAAATTGTGTCGTTATAAATTCGTTTTATATTGATTTTAAGTAGCTAATTTATTATTTAACATATATCGAATACATATTATAAAACTTGATAAGATATAAATCATAAACTAAAAGCTTGAGCCCTATATATTTAAGGAGGCTTTTTTTTTAGGATTTGACTATGTTTGATTTGCATTTGGTTTTCTCTTTCCGATCACAACTTTCTCGACTCTAAATCTCTCCTGTAGAAATTGGTTTTATAATTTATTTTAACCAAAGACAATTCGCACGATTAATCTGGAAAATGTCAATTGGTCAAATCCTAGTAATGTCATGATATAAGCCGTCTTTCGTCATTTGAATCGGGTTCTCTATGGGGCTCAACATATATATATATATATATATTTTTTTTTTTAATTTTAATACAATATTTTGTTTATGCTTGAGTCTTGTTGCACGAGACTACCTATGATTAATATCAATATTTCTAGTTGTAGCTTATGGTAAAGAAACTAAATGTTATGTTTAACAGATGATAGCAAATAATAAAGAATGACCCATTTGAACATGACGAAAACAAAGAATGAACGATTTAAAGAAAAACACAATAATAAAGCTAGTGTTTCAAGGTTTTTTCTTTATAAACAATTTAACAATTATTTGGTTTAATGAAACACATTTGTGAGGTCCATTCTTCATAATAGAGCACGTTGATTTGATAGTTATATTAATAAGCTATATATAAGCATACTAGGTTAGAACCCGTGTATTAATAAAGTTAAAATAAAACTAATAATATAAATTAGATTCCTCCGATAAACCAAAACCTACTTAACTACTTAAGTCCAGCAAGAAAGACATAATCACCACAAGTGCAGCTGGAAATCAATCGCTTACCTGAACACAAAAACAAAACATTTGAAAAGCCTTTTTATGTGGTAATTTTTACAAACTTTAAAAATGCACACCATACAAATCCTAAAACATATAGATAATTTGAATTTTCAAGTGTCATACTAATTAGATTCTCATGTGGCAAATCAAATTACAGTTTTGATAATGCTTACCATTTATTTGTATGTGATTTTTATGAACTCACTGAATTCTTCCATAAGATTTGGATGAACTATTAGTAAATAAATACCTAAAGAAATTAATTGTTTTATTTTAGGATTTACAGCATCAATTCAAAAAAAAATAAGTTTTTAACAAAATAGATGGTGCAAGTAAATCTAATGGCTGATAATCTGACAGTGATAAAGATACTGGCCCGTGTAGAAGTTGTATATATAGTGTGTTGAAAATTAATTAGTAAATGTTAATGATGATATAAAGGGTGCCTAAGTTTAACAACGATTGCAGTAGTGCTCGAATAATATTATGTGCCGTAATGCCTAATGGCTAATGCACTTTAAAAAAACCATGATAATCATCTGAGTTTGATAATCTTCCTTTCACCTACTCACTAAGGCTAATTACTTGTTCAAAGAAATTTGCTCAAAACTAATTCAAACAAAAGATTTTACTTCAATTTTTGTGAGATGTGGTATAAAATTGACTATTACACCCTTCTTTAGTTAATGAGAAGTAATACAAATGTGAAACTTAATAAAAGGGCATAATTGCCATTTTGGTCCATCTTCATTATTAAGTTTTTGTATACCACGTAAAATAAATTAAAAATCTTTATGTTCATAAACCCACACCGTGATCTACCGATTAATAAAGAAACTTAAAACAATATGCTTTCTAGCACTTTAATGCTTGTTTGCAATCTTGATTCCATGTGTAGCCGCAACACCATGTGATAACCCCACCTACAACAGAAACGACATCACCCGTCTCATAATCTAAATACAAATTACGAACCTAATCATGAATCACAACAGATCAAATACAAAACTATATCAAGACTTTTGTAAGACTTCATGGCCCGGTCCGCACTTGGTTGAACCAAAAAACTTTTGTAAGACACTTCAAATTTTCAAACATATAAAAAACTATATTAAGCTACTTATGTATTAGTGATGTTAGAAGTACGTGTTGAAAATACAAAACTTTATATAACATCAAAATGCATTGCTTAAACACAATAATTGTACTAAAATACTTTATTAAAATACAATGCTTAGCTGTAATCTTGCACCTACTATGGAATTTATAAACATGTTAAAATCTGTTAATTTGACAGTAAAGATCTATAATATTTTATTATATTTATCTTCTAATGCATCATAATCACATTTTACTATATATATCTTTTAATGCATCAGAAAACATTTTATTATGTGTTCCTTTACTAAAAACTGTTGTGCAGGTGCAGCTAAAGGATGCAAATATAAACATAAAAATCAAGTGTTAAGCAAGCAAAAGAATACAAATATAAAATGCCACCGGAAACATGATTAATAAACCGAAAAATAACATACAATCTGCCAGAGATTTTGAAAATATGGAGAGAATGTATTATGAAAAACCTACTTATTATGGTCCAGAATGCATGATGAAAAACCTACATATCGAATAATTACTGAACATCGATTCTAACTAAAAGCAATGTTAAATGATACTACAATTTTGTCAAAAAGTCAATTAAAAAATACGAGTTAATGGAATCACTGAAATAGAAACCTTACAATCTTTATGAAAAACACATCCCTCTTAATGACCTCCTGAACCTGCCATCATAAGTTCATTTAGAATGGTCATCAATAATACGACAAATAACTATAATGATATGGATTTTTGACTTGAGGAAGAAACACCACCCTTTTTTAATCCACCTTATAAAGAGTACAAAAACAGGTAAATAGCAAACCTTTGTTAATTGGCATTTATCCTCTCAATTTTCTTCATCAATAAAGAATTTTGAAACACTGAAATGATTAGACACCCATGCATATCCTAAACAAAATACTAAAATTAAATTCATCTAGTTAATAAATATATATGAAAATAAAGTTGTAAAGGTTTTTAACATATGTAGTTCACAATTGTCGTACCTGTTTCTGGAACTATTCTTTTCTTGAATTCTCTTTTGGTAATCCTCATAGATTATAGAAATCAAAATATTTGTTAAAAGTTATCGATTATTAAATAATATACTTGTCGAATAGTTGAATAAATATTATTTAGGAAGTTGATGAACCCGTCAAAAAAAATCAGGGTTTGTTGAGATTAATTAGGTGTTTAGTAGTATAAAAGGAATAAATAGAAAAATCACGATTAATTATTTGGTTAAAAAATAAAAGAGAATTGAATTTTAAAATGCCATGTGGAAAATGATTTAGAATGCCATGTGGCATTTTAAAGCTATTTGGTGAACATCCCACTCTTTTATTATATAGAAAGATTCATAATTTTGTTGCATTTAGCATGAAGAATACGATGATTACAAAGAAACACAATGTAATTCGGTTGTTTTATTATGATTTATGAATTTTGTGATTGTTCTTATTAATGGTTTACCCCACGAGTCTCTAATAGCCCTGTTGAGTGAATACAAAAGGCCACCAGTCGCTGCAATGCCCGTTTAGTGAATCCAAAAGGGAAACTTTTCAAACGAACAAATGGAAACCCAACCGAACAAATAGAAACCCCAACGAGTAAAAGTAGATTATAATGATGGAATCACCTTCTTTATCATACCACAGGTCTCTGATAGCGCTGTTTATTTAAAACAAAAGACCAACAGTCATTTCTAGCGTCGTTTAGGGAAAACATAAGCGACATATTTCAAACGGACAAATGGAAACTACAACGAGTAAAGTAAGCTAGAATGATTCAATCGCCTTGTTAATCACCCCACGAGTCTTTGATGTCCCAATCAGTGAAAACATAAGATCACTAGTCGTTGCTAGTCCTGCTTATTGAAAATATAAACGACACTTTTCAAACGAACAAATGGAAGTCCAATCGAACAAATGGAAGCCACAACGAATAAAAGTATACGGCAATGAGAGACTCACCTCCTTAATAATCTCACGAGTCTTTGATAGCACCATTGAGTGAATACAAAAGACCACCGGTCGTTGCAAGGCCTAATTAGTGGATACATAAGCGACACTTTTCAAACGAACAAATGAAATCCCAAACGAACAAATGTAAACCCCAACGAGCAAAGCAGACTAGAATTAGGGGTTGGCCTCCTTAATCACCCCACGAGTCCCTGATAGCCCTGTTAAGTGAATACAAAAGCCCACCAGTCGTTGCAAGGCCCGTTTAGCGAATTTAGATGTAATCACTACTTTTTAAAATGATTATGGATTAAACACCCTTTTGTATTGTGTTTTAAACGAATGAACATGAATACAAAAATTCGTTCGATTGTATCATCATTTTTGGTTAAAATCAAATAAACAAACACGAACACGCCCCCATCCAATATCCATGTTCTTTTTGTTTGTTTACGGGCCTACAAATATTCATAGAGCATTAGGGGTCAAAATGGTATAATATTAAAGAGACTAAAACGAATATTTGTTTAGTGCATTTATGATCTGTCGAATTGTTGCCCTTCGTTTTCACGCGTTATTCAATTTGACCCCTTATTTGTCTTACCGGAATTGAAGTGTTTTCTTCTGTTTTCCTATGTTTATTTGACTTTTATCTATTGGTTTTATATTTTAATATTTTATTTAGGAATAAATAACACAGTCTACCTGATTCATTTTAAATATTGATACACGTCTTAATTTATTTTCTACCTATACATAATATTTATGAATAAAATAGTGTTATGATAATATATAAACAGATTTAGTGCTAAATATATAAATAATTAGAGTTATTATATTAATACTATAGTAATTTTTATTACTTTATAATTTTTGAACTAAAATAATTATTATTACTTTGCTTCATTTTTATAGCATAATTAGGGTGTGTTTGGGATTTCTTATTTAAGTTGAAAAGGCCTTTTTGTGATAAGTAAAAAAGGACTTATGACTTTCTAATAAGGAGTTTTCAAAAAAGTGTTTGGATTAACATAAGTCAATACGTTGTATTTTAAAAGGTGTTTGGTTTAACTTGGTGATGTAAATGACCAAAAAGGACATGCTTGTATAAGTGAATAAGTTGCTTTTAAAAGTGTTTGGGTGGAATGGAAGGGTGGAATGGCTATTTTAAACTTATAAGGAGATAAGTTACAAAATCCTAACTTATTGAAAACACATCTTTTAGCCTTGATGATAAGAAGAAACCTAAAAGGCCTTATGTGTTCCCAAACACTTTATAAACATAAAAATGACTTATCCAATTTTTATAAGTCATAAGGAGGGGAAAATAAGGAATCCCAAATACACCCTTACTCTAGATCAAAATTGTAAAGTAATTATTAGTACTCTAGTTAACATTTCTTTTATTATTTAACCTGTGTAATATGAATTATATTGTTTTTATAATAGTCATTTAGAAATTGTGAATCATATTGTTTTTGTTATCCAACTTGTATAATGTATGGATCTATAACCTAGTTTATCATATTTTATGTCTAAATTTATTTATGGTTAATTTGACTCGGTTTGATTTAACACTATGAACAACCATACGTGGAAGGTAACTTATATGGTAAGCTGATATTTATATACAAGCCCATTAATTGTATTTATATGATGTTGACCATTATATCACATCATTTTTACCTAATGCCAAATGTAACTAAAATATTCGTTGATAATCATAGAAAGTATTATTATTCACACTCATGAATCGTCTTTAAGTCAACCACTGATATTATTACCATGTCAAAGAAAACCTTATTTTCAAACTCATAACACCAAATAATTTTACACGTATTTTACGTTGATGATGTAATTTTTTTAGGTGAACGGTTTTCTGTAAATGTCATAACATTGTCTAAATTATGAGGTGAACATAACACTATCAAAGTGAATGTGAACCTGACGATCCTTTGTTACTTGTAGACGTTTCAGTGACACAAATTTGATCGGATTTTGGGTATCTCGTCGGATTTCTTGGGTTTTAGAATTTTAATATAGAGCAGAAACTCGACCTTAATTTATCCCAGTCCTTCCGGTTTTGGGTTAGTCGGATTTTGAGTATTTGACCTACAACCATACGTGTAAAGTAAATTATACAGATGCAATTAATAGTTATACACCATCACCCCAATGAATACGATCAAACAATGATGCCATTAGGTCTCTTCACTTCTTTATCAATACATCAATTTCAAAATCGAGAATAAAGATTAATACGAGCAAAACAACAACCTTTAGAATTGAACAAAAACCGATCGAACAAATCCCTGTATATTTGTTATTTAAGAGAAATTAAATAACGTAAATTTCATAAATACCAGTAGAATAAATAATCAAATAGAACTTACAAGTAAAATAACCATAAAACTTGAAATCGATAGAATCTCAATTAAAGATTCGAACGAATCTGTAATGGAACACTAAATAAACACGCACTAAAAGTCAAAAGAATACGTATTCTACAAAATCAATTATAACCCGTAACACATCAAATTACAAAACGAAAAAAGGGTTTTCGGGCTTGACTTGAACTGAATTAGAATGATTCAAGTTCGGGTTCCAAAAATACGAATAATTTTGTTTTCGGCTTAGCAATTTCCCAGGTCAAGTTTCGAGTCACGGATACAAGACTAGTGTCTAAACATAAAAAGGGCAGTCTCGTAATTTGAGAAGTAATATCTCCGCCTCTTTTACCAATCTACCATTACATCAACCACGTTCTCACCAACATATAATAATAATAATAATAATAATAATAATAATAATAATAATAATAATATATGTATAAACCGGCCAGCCAGCTAATATTATACTACTAATAATAATATACTATTACTCTCTCTCTGATCATCATACAACCAATTCATTCGTATCAATCAATGGATTAAACCTAACAATACTTCTTCTTCTTCTTCTTCTTCAGGTAACACTATTTTATTATTGAATAACTTGTTATTTACTGTTCAATACTTCGTTTCACAGGTAACACTTTGTAGATCTGTTTAACTGTATGCGTATAAGCTTCGTGTATGTTACTGAGTTCAAATCTGCTATCGATTCACTATAATCGGCGAATATTGAAACCCTAGGTTGTTCGGTATACTGTTAATTTGCGATTACTGTTGATAATTAGCTTTGTGTTTGTTGTTGAGTTGAGCATCGTTATAGATTTTGCTAATTTGTTGCGAATAGTGTTGATAATTAGCTTTGTGTATGTTATTGAGTTAAAATCTGTTGTAAATTGACTAAAATCGGCGAATAATGAAACTGTAGGTTATTTGGTGTACTGTTAACTGTTATAGACTATGCTAGCTTTTGCGATTACTGTTGAGTATTACGCGTTTAGTAACTGTTCATTGTATTTAAAGTTGATTTGATTTGATGTTTTGTGTGGATGTCACGTTTAGTTAATAGGTAAAACCTAATTTGTGTTTCCTGTGTGTTTGTATAGCGGCGTATTATTTTCCGATAATGGAGAATTGATACAGAGAATACGTTTGGTTTGAATCTATTAACTGGTCATTGTATTTTAAGTTGATTTGATTTTTTGTGTAGATATCCCTTTAAGTTAATATTAATTTTGTTTTTGGTATGTTCATATACGTAGCGCTTTGATTTTTTGATAATCAAGAGTTGATTTGATTTTTTTTTGTCATTTTTAAATGTTTTAGGTTTGAATTTGTGAAACTATAATAGTATAATGACAAACGCTATCATGTATCACCTGTTGAATTTGTCAACTGTTCATACTATTTAAAGTTGATTTGATTTTTTGTGTATATATCACTTTCAGTTATTATCAGTTGTGTTTTCTCTATGCTCATATACGTGTCGCTTTAGATTTGTGATAATCAAGAGTTGGTTTGATTTTTTGTGTATATATCACTTTCAGTTATTATCAGTTGTGTTTTCTGTATGCTCATATACGTATCGCTTTAGATTTTTGATAATCAAGAGTTGATTTGAGTTTTATTGGTCATTTCTTCTGTTGCAGGTTTGAATTTGTGGAATTATAATGAGAAACCCTTATAAGCATCACCAGCTCGATTTCTTTCTTTGTTTTCTGCTATTTGTCTGCACAATTCATTCAATTCTAGCTGCTAATTACGCCCCTACCGATAGAATATTTCTAGACTGTGGTACAAGTGCTGATTTATCTGATCAAGATGGTAGAAAGTGGACCGGTGATGGACAGACAAAATTCGCACCTTCTGAAAATTCCGTATCTGCTGATGCAACCGTTCAAAAACCTGATGTTCCAACAGTTCCTTACATGACAGCTCGTATTTTCACATCTGAATTCACCTACAGTTTCCCTGTAGGTCCCGGAAGAAAATTTGTTCGTCTTTACTTCTATCCAGCAGTTTATGCTAATATTAATGATACCTCCAAAGGTGTCTTCTCTGTTGTGTCTGGATCATATACTCTTTTAAAAAACTTCAGTGCATATGAAACCGCTAAGAATCTGAACTATGATTACATCGTGAAGGAATATTCTTTTAATGTTGATTCCGGGAGTTTGAATCTAACATTCACTCCTGCTCCGGGAACTCCCGGCTCATATGCATTTGTAAACGGGATTGAAATCGTTTCACATCCCGATATTTACGCGTCTAATGGAAACACCATGCTGGTAGGCTTTGGCACGAGTTTTGATATCGACAACTCCACGGTTCTTGAAAACGTTTATCGGTTAAACGTTGGTGGTCAGACTATTTCAGCATCGGGTGATACCGGGCTTTATAGACAGTGGATAGGTGATATACCTTATATATTTGGGGCGTCTGCCGGGGTTTCTGTGCTTACTGATCCAAACATCACAATCAGTTACCCTTCGGGCATGCCCGATTACGTGGCACCGGTTGACGTGTACAAAACAGCCCGGTCAATGGGCCCGACCCAGCAAGTCAACTTGGGTTACAATTTAAGTTGGTACTTTGATGTTGACACAGGCTTTTCGTATCTGGTTAGGCTCCATTTCTGTGAAGTTGCTCCATATATAACCAAGCCTAACCAACGGGTGTTTGAAGTTTTTATCAATAATCAAACTGCAGAGACCGAAGCTGATGTGATGCTTTGGGCAACGAAGAAAGAGGTTCCCGTGATTAAAGATTATGTTGTCTTTTTTTCTGGCAAGACTCCAAGACAAGATCTATGGCTAGAATTGCATCCAAACACTGCAATGAAACCACAATATTATGATGCAATCTTGAACGGTGTTGAGATATTCAAAATAAATGCGAGTGACGGTAATCTTGCAGGGTCACTCCCGCAACCAGTACCAGTACAGCCAATCATTGACCCTAGTAGGGTATTAATAAGAAAGTCAAGTAAGTCAAGCAAAACTGGGGTGATCGGTGGAGGTATTGGTGGCGGTATTGCAGCTGTTCTTATTATCGGTTTGCTTGTTTGCTTTTTGACTCGTAAAAGGAAGCAACGAAAGGATCCGAGCTCGAGTGATGGCCCGTCGGGCTGGCTCCCCCTCTCCTTATATGGGAACTCACACTCTTCGGGCTCTACCGCCAAGACAGCCACCACTGGAAGCTATGCTTCTTCCCTACCATCAAATTTATGCCGCCACTTTTCGTTTTCCGATATCAAATCCGCCACCAATAACTTTGATGAATCTCTACTACTCGGTGTGGGTGGATTCGGTAAAGTTTACAAAGGCGAAATAGATGGTGGAGCCACTAAAGTCGCTATAAAACGGGGCAACCCGTTATCCGACCAAGGTGTAAATGAGTTCCAAACGGAAATCGAGATGCTTTCAAAGCTTCGTCACCACCACCTCGTGTCGTTAATCGGTTACTGTGAAGACAATAACGAGATGATTTTGGTGTATGATTACATGGCTCACGGAACCCTTCGTGAACATCTTTACAAAACCCAAAATCAACCTTTACCATGGAAACAACGCCTCGAGATCTGTATCGGGGCGGCCCGCGGGCTTCATTACCTCCACACAGGTGCGAAACACACAATCATCCACCGTGATGTCAAGACAACCAACATTCTGCTAGATGAAAAATGGGTCGCTAAAGTTTCTGATTTCGGGCTCTCCAAAACCGGGCCTGCTTTGGATCATACCCACGTCAGCACCGTGGTGAAGGGTAGTTTCGGGTATTTAGATCCTGAATACTTTAGAAGACAACAGTTGACCGATAAATCCGATGTTTACTCGTTTGGGGTGGTGCTTTTTGAGATATTATGCGCCCGACCCGCTTTGAACCCGACACTACCTAAAGAGCAAGTGAGTCTAGCCGAATGGGCTCAACACTGTCACAAAAAGGGTATTCTTGACCAAATCGTTGACCCAGTTTTGAAAGGTAAAATCTCACCGGAGTGTTTTAAGAAAGTAGCGGAGACCGCTGTGAAATGTGTTGCGGATCAGGGTATCGATCGCCCATCAATGGGCGATGTGTTGTGGAACCTTGAGTTTGCTTTGCAGCTTCAAGAGAGTGCAGAGGATAGTGGCGGTAAAGGAGCGTTGGATTTGGAATCCGGTGGTAGTGGTTTCAAGGAATTGCCACTAAAGGGTAAAGCTGCAGATAGTGGTGGTGACTATGACGAGAATGTGACCGATTCTCGAAGCACGGGGATGTCCATGAGCATTGGTGGCCGGAGTCTCGCGAGTGAGGATTCGGACGGGTTAACCCCGAGCACAGTTTTCTCGCAAATTATGAACCCGAAAGGCCGTTGAGACGGGTAATTTTTAATGTCTTATGGTTTATAAATTGGTATGTTATTCTTTTCTTTTTACTCATAAGTTTGATCATCTTGAAGGCTTTTTGTTTCTATTATTTTTAATATTTTTTTTCACATTTGGGATATAATATGATATGATATCTAATTAATATAATATAAATTGTATTTATAAGTTTATGAGATGAGATGAGATGAGACGAGATGAGATGAGATGAGATGAGATGTTTACATGTGTGTATGTTAATATTAATGGTTGGCATGTAACATAAGTCAAAACACTTCCAATTGTTGCTAGTTGGATTAAGGTTGTAAAGTATAATAATAATACTAGCTGTAGATTCGGTGGTTTAAATAATTAGATTGCCGAAAATGTCCCTCACCATGTTAGTGGTGGTCCATACTCCATTTTATATATTTAGATCCACCGGTTGTTGATATATCACTATTTATATAATTTTGATTATCTGTGTTAGGTTAATCAAACTTTTAATATTAGTGGCGATCATCCTATATCCCACTTGCGGTCTAGTGGCGAGAAGGATTAGGTTTTCCAGTCGAGACTCAAGTTTGATCCTCACTTGAATATCGACAATAAAGGATTTGAGTTAGGCCTTACGAGGTTGTCAGTTCGAATTTTGAGCCAACCCAAGGTTTTAGTCCATCATGCGTTATGACAAAAGAGTTGTGATCTTGTGACGGCATGTCTGTCAATTGGCAGCCAACGGTATGGTTTCCCTGGGGAACACCAAGCCAAACTCTGAAACCAGCGTGGTTACGGTTTAGATAACATAGTCTGGTCAGAGTTGGGCAACGGAGCTCTCCAAATTGGAGAGCTCGATGGCCTAAACACAAAAAAAGAAAGTCATCTTTTAAAAAAAATCATATTTATAGGATGACGCAGTCAAGCATGTTGTCTTAAATTTGTTATTTTTTTTAAGTTAGTATATATCATGGCAATGCCATGTTGTAGACATACCGATGCCTAGTTAAAACGTAACGCCATATAGGCTTTAACTAGTCAACCCTTACAAGCGCATTGTGAGTTAATTTTTAACAGTAGATTTGATACCATAGGGCTTTAAGATATAAACGTTACATATGTGTTGAATTATAAAAAGTTATATATATTTAAGAGTTAAGAAGTCTTGATTGAGACTTGAGAGTTACAAAGAGAATTGAAAAACCAAAAGACATACGTAATGCATATGTGGAAACGGTTATTCGAGATCAACACAACAATCAAATAACAATTGAACATATTGAGCAAATTGACAAAGTATGATTGGGACCACCATGCTTGATTTGCGGTTCAATCGTTTGGTCCTTCAACATGTGTTTGAACTTTAAAACAAGCGTATAAGATTATTCATTTATTCCTATCATTCTTTGTCTTTGTCTTCACTTTGTTTTCTTTTTTCGTCTTCATCTCGACCAATGAATATTAGGGTACTAGAGGCACCCTTTGGGTTCCCGATCAAATTCATCGCCAACATCTCAAAATGTGCTCCTAACAAATCGGCAAAGGACATCTCTAAATAAACAGGTTTCAATAAATCCAAATCTCCAAAAGATGTGATATACATGGAACTAGAGGTGTGCAAATTAACTGCCATAACCGTTAACCGAACCAATTTTAACCGATAACTGGTGGGTCGGGTTAATGAATTTTTGAAAACCACCAAATACGGGTCGGTTTGAAAATCCTATTTTGAACTCATGATTCGGTATAATAGAATACTAACCAAGTCAAATCGGCACACGAAATGATTTTAGGTTAGGACACATAAATTGGAAGTCAAATAATGCTAGAGCCGGCCTTATAAAACACGTAAATGGGCATTATTTAAATGATTTTGATTCAATATAAACGATTATTTTTCCATGAAACGAGTTAAAAATGAGTCAATATATATCCTTTTTTTCCTTCTATTTTCCTGTTTCCACTTACCATTTCAACAATCAACAACGGTTCATTCGGTATGGTTTTTTATTTGACCAATTTTCACCTATTGACACGCGTCTTTTAGAACCCTCTTTAAATATTGGCGTCGACTAAATAAACATCACTAACACACTATATAAACATCATTAACATATCGTAGGCAGCCATACTACCAGTATGAATAATCATACAAAACAAAAGATTATTGATTTTCCACTGTCATTCAAATGCAAAGAATTTAATCAAAGAAATAAGAGTTTTTTTTATCGGACTACGAATCAAACCGAAAGACCCATCGAGTATCATGAGGATTAATCGAACAAAACACACTTTTACCACTAAACTACACCCGCTACAATGCAATTATTATATAAAGGGACTTTTTGTCACTGCACTTTTGTATCATTGTATATTTCATTTTACATAATACGGTGACCCGTTTAGGAATTTAATGAACCAAACCTTTTTTAACTCATGATTATACAACTCTTCGGTCATAGGAATCTAGCTCTAGTCGCATACACGTGTAGTTCTTAATAAATCTTACCCTTAAGCCGACACCCGTTATAGTCGTCACTCTATTCAAAGAATCACCGTTACGAAACCGTACATGCAATTTTCATCATAGATCCATTCCCATATGATGCACAGATTTAAATATGAATAATTTGTATACGTATAAACATGAATTGTCTTTGTTAAGTTAGTAGCTTTAATAAACTAAAGATTTGAAAGGTTAATAAAAATAACTCGTAAAACCAGCATGTCCACCCAACCTATTTAACTAGGCCGGTTTGACTTGTCGTTCCCTAGTTAACGGTTTGGCCCAAAATTTTCGTCAAAACAGGCTAAACTGAACCGAACCGAACAGAACATAACCAAAGCACTTGAACCTCAAAAGTTCACACAGTACACAAACAGTTCATGACAGGTTCACATTACTAACAAACTATAAAACTCGACATAAATATTTAAACGCGTATAAAATACACAACAAAACCACCCTCTTTTTAATGTTTTTTTTTTGTTAACACATTCTCTCTGTTTTTCTTTTCTTATACTAAACGGCCTTTTTAACTACTAATTAAATGAATATTAAGCACAAATTTAGTAAACCGATAAACGAAACAAACCATTTTTCAAATGTCACAACGGTCCAAACGGTTCAGGGAGTGACTCAAACCCGTTATCAAACAACGGGCCTTCATCAATCTTATCATCTGCACTATGCAACCAGCTCGTGTTCTTTAAATCTTCTTTTAATAAAATTGCATCGTACCTTGAGCTTTCGTAAATGTCGACTTCTGATGATAATTTAGAAGAGCGTGGACTTTGGTCTTCTATGGGTTGGCCTCGGTTCCATAGATACCCATTACCAAAGTTTCCGTTTTCAGACCCAAGACCGTTGTTGGTCGAACCGTCCATGGACCCTGGTGCACTTGAGGTGCGTCCCGGTTGGGTCCTGGTGGTGCTGGACCTAATGCTTTGAGGAAAGAGTGTTGACCCTGAAAGTGGGCGAGAGCTTCCGTTTCTTATATCCTGTAAGAAAAACAATGAAACCGTGTTCGTGAATATTTAAAGATGATTTTTTTTCAATAGTTAATAATGACAAGAAAGATAGATTTGGATATGCATTTTGATATCGAATAATTAAAATAAGATAACCAGTTATAATAAAAGGTGTTGCGCATAGTGTTTTCAGGTTGACGGAACAGGATAATAAGAGGTTTAAAGGTTTAAGTATGGGTGTAAACGAGCCAAACCGCTCGTGAATGGATCAAGATCCAGCCGCTGCTAAAAGCGCAAATCGAGCAGAGCTTAAACAAGACCGAGCCTAATTTAAATATCATTTAATAAAAAAGCCTAAATGAGATTATTACTTCCACAATTATAAAATTTTATTTTCATATAATAAATATATAAACCACTACATACTATACATTATGTATTATGTATAAAATTAAAAATATACATAAAAATAATTATATTGTGTACATATAAAGTAATTAAACACTTAACAAATAAAAACGAGCGAAGCACAAGCTTTATACAAGCCCCGATACTGAGCTCTGATAAGTAAAACGAACCAAACTCGAGCTTAAATGTGCCCACTCAGCTCGTTTACACCCATATATTAAAGTAAATAAATATTTAACAAAAAAAAGAGTGGAGCACGATCTTCAAAAGAGCCGATCCTATGCTCTTATAAGTTAAACGAACCGAACTCGAGCTTGGATGAGCCCGCTCGGCTCGTTTACGTATATACTTGAGTGTTCGATAAATCCTGGTTATTTGAAAAATTAATAGATAAAAACGACCAAAGAGGGCACACTTATATATATTGCTGAAACATTTAATTTCAATATCATCATCATCATCATCGTACTCAGTATATCCCACCAATAGCAAAGCTATGGTAGGGTCTGAGGAGGGTAAGATGTAGACAGCCTTACCTCAACCCCATAGGGATAGAGAGGCTGCTTCCGGTGAGACCCCCGGCTCGATAGTAGTTTTGCATCAAGCCTTGGACATAAGACACATAACACACAATCATCGGGACACCGACTGATTGGTGCATGGACCGTTGTCTTTCGGCTATCAATGCCACCACATGATGCTTGATTAACCTTCCGCCACTTTTAACGTTATTTTCACGAGATTAGTAAAATAACGTCAAAATTAGTGCAATTTTACTTTTGCCCAAAGTCCAAATCTAATTTCTATATGTAACTTCAATATATGAAAATCTAATTTCTATATGTAACTTCTATATGTAACTTCAAGTTTCTCATAAATAACCACGGGATTTAATTTCAATATATGAAAATCTAATTTCTATATGTAACTTCAAGTTTCTCATAAATAACCAAACCTAACTATGAAGTGTTTCACATCCTAAAGTCCAAATCAAAATATAAAACTAAGATATAAACAGAAAAGAGTTCTCATAGTTTCATACCATATGTTTAATTGCCATATCTAGTGACTTCTTCGATATATTCCTCCCGAATCCTGTACCACTCTCGGGATTTACAGACTTCACAGGTTTTCTAGTAAGTGATTCAGGCAGATGTGAAGTTCTTCTAGGCTCTACATTCTCCAACACATGCCCGTTACCGTGGGCCCGGTCCCGTCCAGTGGGGTCAACAACCCGTCCCCTAGAAACAATAGGTGAAGAATGTCTTCTTGTGATATTAGCACTTGTATTAGAAGGTTCTAGATTCCCCTTCACAGTAGTGGACCCACTCGGGCGGGACCTGCCAGCCGACAATGGTCGATCGGGCAAAGTCGTTCTAAGATTAGGTGGCGTCTCGTGTGAGAAATCAGGTAAGTTGATAGGCTGAGGTGGGGGGCGTACGCGTGGACTAGGCGAGCTCGGTCTAGACCCGGGCCCTCCGGTTCGGGCATTTGAAGACGGCCCACGTGTACTAGAAGCCGATGACGTGACGGATTGGGAAAGAGATGGTGTTAGGGTTCTACGAGTCGGGGTGGACGATCGGGAAGCGGGTCGAACCATGGGTGAGTTTAAGGATCCGGGTGTTTGTGGCCGGGAGCTAGAACTCGGTGTTGAAGGCCGTGTGGTTTGTGAAGGTCTTGTCATTCGATCAGCGGTGGGAGTTGGACGGGTTCTAGAAGGGGTGGACCCGCGTGACGGTGTTGTACGGGTGGCAGACGGGGTGGATGCTCTAGCTGACGTGGATGAGCGGTTAGTTGGGGTGGATGGTCTTATGTAAGAGGAAACGGAAGCAGAGCTTGTGTTTAGAATGTTGGTGTTTCGGTTGGAGTAATTTGTATACTGGTTGGTTGAGATTGAAGAACGCGTAACCGAACTGCTTCTTGTTGGTCTTGAAGTATAAGTGCTTTCAGATTGAGATACAGAAAGCTGCAATTCACACATGAAATTAAGTTCAGTCCTTTCTTTATTTTAGTAAACAAAATTAAATTAGGTGCAAAATAGAGATCAAGCTACAACTTATTACCCATTTTAGCAACCAGACCACAAATTAAATGTAAATTGCTGACAGTTTTTGCGATGCAAAAGTTGCTTATGAGTAAAAATTAACAAGTTTTAGATGATCTTGAGTATAATTTATACTTTCTAAAAAAATTACTGAATGGCACATAAGATGCCACGTGGCATATACAACTTTGAGCAATTAAGCAAACGTTAGTGGTTCAACAGGCCATTTGTTGATATATAGGCAATAAAGTGTTGTGTGTTTGGTTTCAGTTTTGCAATTTAAATTTGGTTGCTAAAATCAGGAAAGAAAAGTGTAAAGTTCGTTTCTTTAATGCAGTTGGCCTAAGGATCAGATGCAGAACATGCTGTATGAGCATACAATGTAATTGCACATCAGAAAAAAGAAAAGGAAAAACAAACACGAACCCTAGATGTCTTGCTTATAGAACTTGATCTAACTGAAGACCTGCTTCTTGCAGCGACAGGTTTTGGTTGAGGTTCTTTTGCATCCATAGAAGATACAAGAGGGGTTCCTGGAGGTGTGAGAAGCCTGTAAACAGTCAATGAGGTGAATCATTAATCTCGGTTCAAACATGATATTTTCAAAGATTAGAGAAAAAATAAATAAATAAATAAAATCAAGTTTTAGTATGTCCTCAAGTGTGTACTTGTGGCATCCACCTATCAGTTATCTACTAAGTAAAAGCAATTATTCATTTCAGTGTCATCAACTGGTATCGGTTATTGAAGATCACTTGAAATAGAAGAGTGTCAAGGTGATTTGAATAATGTTATACAAAAAAGTTGATTCTTAGCCCAACAATTAATAGGCAACATCCAATTCTACTTTAAATTAGGTCATATTTACAGTTAGAAGGTAGCATAGAGAGCGTAAACTTTTAAACAAACGATCGTGAAATGATGATCAGTCATAAATATCCCACAATCTATCTTACTAACAGAGTTATCATATCTTACAATATAATTCTTGCAAACATTTAATAATCAGCAACACTCTAAAACTAGAAATGTTAGATGATATCAGTTAATAATTTAAAAACATCTTGGAACAACAATCAACACAGACCTAAATCAAAACTAGTAGTTAAGTAGTCTATGTCACTCTGACACCCTGTGCAGTTCAACTAACCTATTAAAAAGATATAAAGTTCAATCATTCTGTCATCAGATATAACTATACAAATGATTCTGCTATCTGAAAACATGCCGGATCTGAAACAAAGTTACTAGCAAACTTACCAATCGTAATCATTCGTTGCACAACAATTAAGAGGTGGCTCAAAGCCTAAAAACAATCCAATTCCACTTAAAAGAAGGTAGCAACCTATAGAAGATGGAACTTTCAAGCAAACGGTTGTAAAACAATTTCCGTTCACAGATATCCTACAATCTATCTTACTAACAGTTACCATATCTTACAAGAAAATTCTTGCAAACATTTAATAATCAATAATACTCTAAAACTTGAAAGTTAAATGATATCAGTTAATAATCAACAAACATCTTGGAACAACAATAAACACAAACCTAAATCATTACTAGTAGTTCAACTAACCTATTAAAAAGATAAATATAAAATTCAATAATTCTGTCAGCCACAACTATACAAATGATTCATTGATTCTACTAATTAAAAGCATGCTGGATCTGAATTACAGGTAAGCTCAGAGTTCAAATAAGTTACGGAAAACTCACCAATCGTAATCATTCTTTCCGCCTTCATTAGACGAGAGCAGATCATCTAATATGCTTTTAGCAGGTTTCGCTGATCCAACCGAAAGCCTCGCTAATCTCGCTTGCACTAAATAAAAACAAAATAAACCTAAATTAATCACACGTCCACACAATCTCATACATAAACCTAATTAAACAATTATATTCACTAACAATTAAACAATTAGATAACAACTGAAACTCTAGCAACAAGGCTAGCATACATCCAAAGCAGAAGCATAATAATAATAATATTATTGTCATCATACAATACAGACATATACAAACAATAATAAGCCAAAATAGCAGCAGCCTATACGACGTCGTTCCACCGAACAACTATCGTTATCAAAATTCTACCAATATGTGATCCACATCAATCAATTAATCAAATCTAAGTTTTAAACTTATTATTATTGTTAATATTATTATTATTATTATTATTATTATTATTATTATTATATAACCGACGTCGTTTCCGACTCAAAACTTATTAATCTAGTCCAGGTATTAAACCTATTGCTAATCAAATTTAATTTAATTAAATTAATAACTAATTATAAAGCTATAAACAGTAATCGTACGGTCAGATTTACGCCGGAGTGATTACGCTTAAGAGAGATCCGTATTATTATTATTATTATTATTATTATTATTATTATTATTATATAAGCAATAAGCCAAAATAATAGCATAAACGACGTCGTTCTATGTAATAATATTAAATTATAAAGCTATAAACAGTAAACAGTAATCGTACGGTCAGATTCATCGGCTGGAAAAACTAGTTCGATTAGGCGATAAGAGATCCACAATATATAATATCATAAACGACGTCGTAACGTGTAAATAAATAATAATATTAATCTAAACTATTAGAGTAAACGTACGGTCAGATTCGTCTGCCGGAAGACTAGTCCGATTACGCGAGAAGAGATCCGTGTGATTTCCGGCGCCGTTAGAATGATCAACGGCGTTAGGTTTCGTTAACCGTCGGCCGTTAATGATATTCATATTGATATTGCTGTGGTTACGGCCAGCGGTGCCGGTGAGTAAGTCCTTTGATGAGCTCCGATTCATCATCATAGATAGATAGATCAATTGATTGATTAATTGATGGATCAGTCAATTGAAAGAACTAATAATAATAATAATAATAATAATAGTAGTAGTTCATGTGATGTATAGAGAGATGTAGTTGACGGTGAAGAGTGAAGTTTACGAACTAAGTTAGTTGTTTAGTTGTTTAGTTCTTCTTTTACTTACTGATGCATCCATGTGACTCATCTCTCATTTTGTTTTTGTTTAATGGGAATGGATCTTGGAAATTAAATGATTTCAGATCTATACAACCAAAAGATAAATATAATAATAATGATAGTTTCATTTCATTTTATTTATTTTTTTTTAATAAATCATAATGATAGCTTTCTTTAATCCCAAACTCTTTCTTTTGATTTTTGTCGGTTTCAACTAACGAGTTGAATGCTGAATTGCTGATGGTACTATATATTAATGTGCTTGTTCTCAACAGTTCACAACTAATGGAATCCTAACACTATAGGTCGTCGGAAAAAACACTTTTAGTCGGAAAAGTCACATTGTTTTCTTTGTTTGATTCATTTTGGTTAATAAGTAATAACCAACATAAAATTTGGGCTAAATTTTTTACTTATTAAATATGCATGAAATGGAGATATAGATGTAAATATATAAAATGGTGGTAAGAGCATTCTCATCTCATTCTCTATAATTATGTGTGGGAAGTTTGCAAATTATAGGGTGAGGTTGTGAGTGATTGTGAGTGTAAATTATAGGGTGAAGAGAGAAATGTAGTGATTTTTTGTAACTTTGGGGTAACATTTAGGGAAACATTGTTTTTTGTAAATTATTTTTTTATATTTGTTGGATTGGTTGTGAGTAGAGAAGAGAGAAAACTGTAATGATAAAGGTATAAAAAATACAATATTATTTAATTGAACAAAAGAGAGAAATGTAGTGTTTTTTTATTGTAATTATAGAGATAAAGATGGAGAACGGGTTGAGAATTCTCTAAAACATGAAATAGATGTATAAAAGCTAGAAGTGTATGAAAATATGATTGGTTCGATTAATTTCAGTTGACCAATAGTACAAAAATAATCTATAATCAATTAATTTTGGTGCGGTTTCGTCGATTTTCAGATCGGTTAGCGATTCGGTTATTACTCACCGTTCAACTGGCATGTTTAACTTTCATTATACATTTTCATGATCACTAGCACGTTTAACTTTCATTATTGTGGTTGGGAGCAATAGTCTAGTAGGGAATTAACCTTGCATGCCCCCTAATGAAAGATCAAAATGATAATGATCCATGCTGACTTATAATACTCATAACTTTTAATTTTGTTAATAATAACAATCTCAGTCTGACGGAAATGTAGCTCTTGTATGCCTTTAATGAACATATATAGTACTGATTTTACACAATTCAAAATGTTGGATATTGTTTTGAAATGTCATAAATGAAAAATTAGATAGCAAGTGGGGTTATTTTTTTCGTTAGATTAGACAATGAAAATAAAGTTACGGGTGTCATTAGTCACATTATCGACTGTTAGTTAGAATCCAAATTATTAAAATCCAATCTGTCTTTTAAATTTAGCTGTAAAAGTTCATTACCTTACCCACCAATACAATGTGTGTACACACGCGCGTGTGTATATATAGGTGTAAGAAAGCTAGCCAATGGCACACTTGGGAGAAAGCAATTTGTACACAAATGAAATCCATTGTTCTTGGGTTCTTGTTTCTTAATTTGATGCAATTATTCTTGTATACATGCTACTCTTTATTGCTAGTTATGACATGAAACCAGACTATTAATGTCCATTTTAGAAGCTATCAAGTTAAAGATTTCACTGGTTTGGTTTGAATGAAATTTAAACATGATCCATAAACTTAAAAGAAGGTAGGTCTCATAAATGAGAACATTTATAGTTGACCTATATTGTACTTAACATGGACCCCAATTTTTTCTAAAATATCAGTTCTTTCTTTCATTTTTCCAATCATGAATACATGTTCCTTCAAGAACATCACACTTCTAGAAATACTTGCAACCAATTGTTTTTAATTTGCCACACTTTTTAGGGGTTAAACAAGCAAGTCATTTTCATCAATGTATATTAGATCTTCAAGTCAATAAATTTTGGGACCATTGTCATTAAAGCATAGATAAATAAAACTAAAATGTCAATAATGTTTTATTATTAATTTTGTTATATCTTATTGAAATTTATATATATACTTTTTTCTGTTTTTAAGTTGTAAATTATTAAATTTGATAGCTTTTACTTGCAAATGATTTATAAAAATGCATTTGAATAGTTTGTGACTAAATTGATGACATAAAATAGATGTGAATTTTTTATCAGTAAGCACGAATATTTTTATGATTATGGCTACTTCTAATAGCTCGTACTTGACGGAAAGATAAAGGACACTGTACGTATAGAAACTAAACTATAAAGGACAATTAAAACGCAACACATGAAATTCGATCAAATCATAAAGGATGAAAAATGCAATTCACTCAAAAGTTTAAGTGTTTACTTAGCATCCACATTTTTAATATAATACCTTCATCTAATAAAGCATCTATGTTTGATTCATTAATTTTATGAAGATGTGATGTAAAAGTATGGGAATTAATGTGAATATGATGGTTTGACACTTTAGCTCATTCTCATTGAGATGTAACACTCTAATGAATCTACTAAAGTGATTGATCATATTAAATTTACTTAAAAAAAGGTCAAAGATTCTAGCGAGGTAAAACCGACTTTGCTAATGTTGGTTGAAGAATTAGAATAATAAAAGATAATAATTATGTACATGTAATTAATTATAAGTGTTAGTTTGTTACTTTGTTATTTTAAAGTTTGTATTTGAATGTTAGTTTATCTTCTAGAGGTTTACTTAGAAACTTGGATAGCAAGGTTTAGTTGGTTTAATTAGGGCTTATCGCATGTCTTGCGACGATTTAAGTTCAGGGTCCGAGCTTAAGGTTAGTCATGTTAACAAAAATTACAACACATGGTCTACATGCATGTGTGTACTTGCAAAGACAAGACCTGTGGGAGGTTGTTAATGAGTCATAGACAACACCACAAAGAAAAGATGTGAACGGGACCATACACACGTGGAGGATTAATGTTGGGAAAGCGAGGTTCATCTTGAAGACCACAGTTGTAATATCCGAATTTTTCAAATAATAATTATAATAGCTAAATTTTATGATAATAAAATAAGATGATTATTTAAATGATTATGGTTTAATGGAAATTGTATTGAATTTAGAATTTCGTTGGGAACTCAAATTTGATATGTAATCAAATGGTATTAGAGGTAAGATAATATATATACGTGGGTTAACTTGTTAACGATATATATATATATATACATATATATATATTATCACTTATGATTTGAGTAAAGATACCATTAAATAGAATTTGAATATTATTATTGTAGTATATCGTTGCAAACTCATATAAATAAACAATTTAAATAAATAGATAGATAATAAGCACACCTAATCCTAAAATTTCAAGATATAATTTTTGAACTAGTCTTATCACCTCCAAGTACATCATTAATTAAAAGTGTTAGTATCTCGTAAATGGGTAGAACGTTAATGAAATATAAGCTAAACTTTTTAACATAAATACTATTTTAACATACACATGAGTAATAATAACCAAAAGTAAAAGGTTACTTAAAACAAACACTAAAGTAAAATGTTTGCTAAGTAAATGTGGAAATAAATTATGAAACAAAGTAGAGGGACCATTATTGCCTTTTCGTGAAAACCAGTTTGAAGAACACATGATCTGCATCTCTTCACAGCCGACTTACATAAGGCTATCTCAACAAACCATACGGCTATATCGGGATTTGATTTTGTTTCAAATTCGTTAATATAGATACATACGATAACAATTCCAAGGAATGTTCATTGATTAAAAATCCAATAAATCTTAATCTTTCCCTGCCGTCAACACCACCACCGTAATCCCTACAACTCGCCGGAGAAACGTGGGCACCGCAGCCACCTCGAGTTCTCGCTGACTCCGCGGGTAGTCACACACCACCGTTCGCCTCCGCTCTCTGTGTTTCCGCATTAAGCCGCTATGTACCGCCACCGTGAATCCCCCACCTTGAAGGTAACAGCCTACTCTTTGATAAATCGTTCGTTTGGTTGAATATGGTTCTTAAAATTTTGATCGATTAGTTTCCGGCGACTAAGATGTTAAATTGGAATTCGATTTTGTTGAAGAAAATGTTTTTGTCATTCAAGAGTTTTGTCAGTTTCCGTGCTTCACGGCATGCTTGCTTATAAGAATATACAAAATATGGTAAGTGTTTAAAAGTCAAGCTCTTGACGTAGGACTAAATGCTTCATAAATAAAATATAATATTTAAATATAAAAAGTATGAGGAAACTCTATGTTCATGATCAATTTGATAGTCTTTGTATAACCATAAAAGTTTATTATTTAATAACTATAATAAATAAACAAAAAGGAAAGAAAGTCCATGTTGTCGGAAACCTAATAGTCACCCAATCATACAACTGAATTTAGTTATGTATGGTTTATGTGAACCGTAATTAAATTGTAGGTTCTCTTTGCTGTTAAAGACAAATTGAGTTGTTTTGTCTTTCTAACTAAGGTACGGTTTCTGTTTTTGTTTTCTCTTAGTATTAATTATATTCTGTTACTTGGTAGTACGGAATCTGTTATCGTTTACTCTTAGTATTATATATACATTCCGTTACTTCGTAGTACGGATTCTGTTTCTTGTTACTTCATAGTACGGTTTCTGTTTTTGTTTTCTCTTAGTATTAATTATATTCTGTTACTTGGTAGTACGGAATCTGTTATCGTTTACTCTTAGTATTATATATACATTCCGTTACTTCGTAGTACGGATTCTGTTTCTTGTTACTTCATAGTACGGTTTCTGTTTTTGTTTTCTCTTAGTATTAATTATATTCTGTTACTTGGTAGTACGGAATCTGTTATCGTTTACTCTTAGTATTATATATACATTCAGTTACTTCGTAGTACGGATTCTGTTTCTTGTTACTTCATAGTACGGTTTCTGTTTTTGTTACTCTTAGTATTAATTATATTCTGTTACTTGGTAGTACGGTTTCTGGTTTCTTTCTCTAATAGTATTAATTATATTCCGTTACTTCGAAGTGCGGCTTTTGTTCTCGTTTACTAATAGTATTGAATCTATTCCGTTACTTTGTAGTACGGATTTTCGTTACGTGTCGGTTATATTTTGAGTTCAGTTATTTTATATAATATATTTTAGTTATATGTTTTTAGTTTTAGTACTCTGTTACCCGAGCATTTCTGACTTGTCGTTGGGGCGTCAACGACATGGCACTTATCGTGACAGTGCGTAATCAAAGTTCACGGCGTCTCTGAAAGTACTCATGTAGTACCTTGGCCACTTAGAGGCGTATAGATCGATCTTAGCTCCGACTCCTGACTCCTGACTCCTGACTTCTGTTTGAGATGGAACAATGTGTGCACGCCACCCACACCGTCTCTTTGGTGCATGGACTAGCTAGCTGTGTACCCCTCTGTTTAGGCTCTGGGTGCTTCCGTATTACACGACCTATTTATTTTAACATCATCGTCGTGTATTTTAGTAATTATATTTTGTTTCGCTATATTTCTGGTCCGTTTTGATATGTGTATATGCATTTGATTAAATTTGAGTATATTCATATTACGTCCCGATCGTGTATCGGATTATGTTTCGCATTTAATTATAGTTCAGTTAAATGTTACACGTTATATGTTACACGTCACACATTATATGTTACAAGTTATATGTTTCTGGCTCTGGGTGTTTTTGTTATAGTTCTGATATATTTCCGCATGCGTTTGACCATGTTCTGGCCAAGTGTCGGATCATACATTCGAATTTTATTAAGTATATGTTTAGGTAAAAAGGGTTGGTTTCGAGTTTGAATTGAAGTTCGTATATTTATTCTCTTACGTCTGTCCTTACCTATACTATTGTTCTTTCCGTTACTGGGCAATTTTTGGCTCAGCCGTGTTTTCTTGTTTTGTTTTTCTTATTTTGTTTTCAGGTAATCGGGATTCTGGGAATTTAGTGATGAGAGATAAAAAAATGAAGTTCAAGCTTCTAAAAGTTAATTCATTTTGTTTAATAATATGACGTAGGTTGCATTAATTTTTGTTGTATTTTGGATTGTGGCGTTGATTTGATATCTGTAATAGTAACACGTTAGCCTGTTCCGGGTTGGGGTGTTACAGTTATGGTATCAGAGCTAAGGCTCTTTCCTGTAGAAAACATTAACTTTAAAACTTTACCGTAGAAAACATTTATCTTAAAACTTAAACATGTGAGGTAATATGGGTAGACGTCGGGGTAGTGTTACTTTTCTATTTTCTTGCTCATGATTTTGTGATTTTTAAATTTAAGAGTACAAGATCGCTCTAATATTGACCGTACGTTGACATTTATTTCACTTAATGACTTTCTCGTTTATAATAAGTTAAGTGCTTCTACCGCTGTTTTCGCTTACTCTCTACCAAAGAAAACAATGACTTCCGAAGACAATGTTCAACACAGTTGATGAGATCATGATTTGAGTTACTCCTCTATGCTCCATTCAGACTTTGCTATTACATATGACATCAGACGTTTCCGAAACACTTATACTTTTGAATAGATGCGACACTTAGTATTAGTAAGCACGCATAAGAATTTGGACATCGTTTCTTAATTAGTTTTTCATCACGTCTATTTTTTTTTTTTTTAAAAAAAAAAAAAAAGGTTAACCTTGTTTTAAGATGCATAATGGAAGGACAGTTAGGACGCGGTCGTAAGGTAAATTGACGATTATGGTCGCGAACGTAATCGTGAATTTACAGGTACGTATGTGTGCTACTAAAATCCCATTGTGCCGATAAATGTTTCTCTAATACTCTAATATGACATCCTAAGTTTTCACTATTCTGTGCTAGTGTTACGTGCCTTTTGTTATTTATTTAATTAACTATATACGAGTTAAGAAATTTATATTAACATTCAAGACGTGTGTTTGAATTTTTATATTTAAGTCTTGGGTTTTTCAAAGTGTCTGATTGGCTACTACTTGTTCAACTTATGCGTCAGTTAATTGTTTTTAGATTTAGCTATTGAGTGCATGCTAATGTCTTTATTTACCATTTTTTTTATTAGTCATCTTAAATGTATTAAAATAAATTTTCCGTTTTCAAAAAAAAAAAAAAAAAAAAAAATCATTATGTTTCTCCTAATCCGTGAAGTCTAAAGTTTCATTTTGAATTTGTTTTTTTTATGTTATTTCATTTATGCTTAATTATTTTAGCTTAATTATTAATTTCGAGGTCGAAATTTTTTTTAGAAGGGTAGAACTGTAATACTCAGACATTCATAGGATATATACTTAATAATTCAGTATTATTCTCACGACTAGGTATCCTTCTCTAGCCATTAGTTATTCAATTTTATTTGTTACATTGTCAGTTATTTGTCTCCAATAAGCCATCGCTTCCAAATACCTCTAAATCCCAGTTTCATCTATTCTACCAAAACTCTTATGGTTTGGTGTGTTTAATTTTTCGATGTTCGAAACAGTGAAAAATTAAATTCTGTTATGTATTTGTTACATCTAAAATTTATTTTCATTAATTATATATATCAAATTTCGAGGACGAAATTTATTTTAAGGAAGGAAGAATTGTAATATCCGAATTTTCAGATAATAATTATAATAGCTAAATTTTATGATAATAAAATAAGATGATTATTTAAATGATTATGGTTTAATGGAAATTGTATTGAATTTAGAATTTCGTTGGGAACTCAAATTTGATATGTAATCAAATGGTATTAGAGGTAAGATAATATATATACGTGGGTTAACTTGTTAACGATATATATATATATATATACATATATATATATTATCACTTATGATTTGAGTAAAGATACCATTAAGTAGAATTTGAATATTATTATTGTAGTATATCGTTGCAAACTCATATAAATAAACAATTTAAATAAATAGATAGATAATAAGCACACCTAATCCTAAAATTTCAAGATATAATTTTTGAACTAGTCTTATCACCTCCAAGTACATCATTAATTAAAAGTGTTAGTATCTCGTAAATGGGTAGAACGTTAATGAAATATAAGCTAAACTTTTTAACATAAATACTATTTTAACATACACATGAGTAATAATAACCAAAAGTAAAAGGTTACTTAAAACAAACACTAAAGTAAAATGTTTGCTAAGTAAATGTGGAAATAAATTATGAAACAAAGTAGAGGGACCATTATTGCCTTTTCGTGAAAACCAGTTTGAAGAACACATGATCTGCATCTCTTCACAGCCGACTTACGTAAGGCTATCTCAACAAACCATACGGCTATATCGGGATTTGATTTTGTTTCAAATTCGTTAATATAGATACATACGATAACAATTCCAAGGAATGTTCATTGATTAAAAATCCAATAAATCTTAATCTTTCCCTGCCGTCAACACCACCACCGTAATCCCTACAACTCGCCGGAGAAACGTGGGCACCGCAGCCACCTCGAGTTCTCGCTGACTCCGCGGGTAGTCACACACCACCGTTCGCCTCCGCTCTCTGTGTTTCCGCATTAAGCCGCTATGTACCGCCACCGTGAATCCCCCACCTTGAAGGTAACAGCCTACTCTTTGATAAATCGTTCGTTTGGTTGAATATGGTTCTTAAAATTTTGATCGATTAGTTTCCGGCGACTAAGATGTTAAATTGGAATTCGATTTTGTTGAAGAAAATGTTTTTGTCATTCAAGAGTTTTGTCAGTTTCCGTGCTTCACGGCATGCTTGCTTATAAGAATATACAAAATATGTTAAGTGTTTAAAAGTCAAGCTCTTGACGTAGGACTAAATGCTTCATAAATAAAATATAATATTTAAATATAAAAAGTATGAGGAAACTCTATGTTCATGATCAATTTGATAGTCTTTGTATAACCATAAAAGTTTATTATTTAATAACTATAATAAATAAACAAAAAGGAAAGAAAGTCCATGTTGTCGGAAACCTAATAGTCACCCAATCATACAACTGAATTTAGTTATGTATGGTTTATGTGAACCGTAATTAAATTGTAGGTTCTCTTTGCTGTTAAAGACAAATTGAGTTGTTTTGTCTTTCTAACTAAGGTACGGTTTCTGTTTTTGTTTTCTCTTAGTATTAATTATATTCTGTTACTTGGTAGTACGGAATCTGTTATCGTTTACTCTTAGTATTATATATACATTCCGTTACTTCGTAGTACGGATTCTGTTTCTTGTTACTTCATAGTACGGTTTCTGTTTTTGTTTTCTCTTAGTATTAATTATATTCTGTTACTTGGTAGTACGGAATCTGTTATCGTTTACTCTTAGTATTATATATACATTCCGTTACTTCGTAGTACGGATTCTGTTTCTTGTTACTTCATAGTACGGTTTCTGTTTTTGTTTTCTCTTAGTATTAATTATATTCTGTTACTTGGTAGTACGGAATCTGTTATCGTTTACTCTTAGTATTATATATACATTCAGTTACTTCGTAGTACGGATTCTGTTTCTTGTTACTTCATAGTACGGTTTCTGTTTTTGTTACTCTTAGTATTAATTATATTCTGTTACTTGGTAGTACGGTTTCTGGTTTCTTTCTCTAATAGTATTAATTATATTCCGTTACTTCGAAGTGCGGCTTTTGTTCTCGTTTACTAATAGTATTGAATCTATTCCGTTACTTTGTAGTACGGATTTTCGTTACGTGTCGGTTATATTTTGAGTTCAGTTATTTTATATAATATATTTTAGTTATATGTTTTTAGTTTTAGTACTCTGTTACCCGAGCATTTCTGACTTGTCGTTGGGGCGTCAACGACATGGCACTTATCGTGACAGTGCGTAATCAAAGTTCACGGCGTCTCTGAAAGTACTCATGTAGTACCTTGGCCACTTAGAGGCGTATAGATCGATCTTAGCTCCGACTCCTGACTCCTGACTCCTGACTTCTGTTTGAGATGGAACAATGTGTGCACGCCACCCACACCGTCTCTTTGGTGCATGGACTAGCTAGCTGTGTACCCCTCTGTTTAGGCTCTGGGTGCTTCCGTATTACACGACCTATTTATTTTAACATCATCGTCGTGTATTTTAGTAATTATATTTTGTTTCGCTATATTTCTGGTCCGTTTTGATATGTGTATATGCATTTGATTAAATTTGAGTATATTCATATTACGTCCCGATCGTGTATCGGATTATGTTTCGCATTTAATTATAGTTCAGTTAAATGTTACACGTTATATGTTACACGTCACACATTATATGTTACAAGTTATATGTTTCTGGCTCTGGGTGTTTTTGTTATAGTTCTGATATATTTCCGCATGCGTTTGACCATGTTCTGGCCAAGTGTCGGATCATACATCCGAATTTTATTAAGTATATGTTTAGGTAAAAAGGGTTGGTTTCGAGTTTGAATTGAAGTTCGTATATTTATTCTCTTACGTCTGTCCTTACCTATACTATTGTTCTTTCCGTTACTGGGCAATTTTTGGCTCAGCCGTGTTTTCTTGTTTTGTTTTTCTTATTTTGTTTTCAGGTAATCGGGATTCTGGGAATTTAGTGATGAGAGATAAAAAAATGAAGTTCAAGCTTCTAAAAGTTAATTCATTTTGTTTAATAATATGACGTAGGTTGCATTAATTTTTGTTGTATTTTGGATTGTGGCGTTGATTTGATATCTGTAATAGTAACACGTTAGCCTGTTCCGGGTTGGGGTGTTACAACAGTGGTAGACATGCTAGAGTAATTTCGAGAGACGGAAATTTCTAACATAGTTTGTGATATTTTAGCCTAACTCGACAATGCTAAATTGCAATTTTTGGAGAACGAGTTGTTCCTGATGACTCAACGACATTTGACAATTCCACGACACTTTCATAAGGTCAAGATGTGTTGGAAGATTGGTGAGTTAGACGAGTAAGCTAGGGTTAGTGATTCAATATTGAAATGAATCATTATCCATGGTCTAAAACCAAAGTTTCGTAGCTTTGTAGCGATGGTTCAAGGATAGATGAACCAACAGTCACTTATAGAGTTAGGAAACCTGCCATCGAGTTTAGAAGTGTTAGCAAAGCAGATGAGTCGAGTATGAATCTTCAGTCCTTTAAAGACCGAAACTGCAAAAGCCTCTTATGTAGAGGCAAAGGAAGGTATTGGTCAAACAACATAAGCCAAAGGAGTTATGACGACCGATCTAAGAAACAAGACTATCAAAACAACAATCACGAAACAAGCAAGGAGAGTTGGTCATCTTATGAGGAAGATCAAAGTAACAACAATAAATCAAGATCAAGTAGTAAAAGTGTTATAAATGTGGACGTGAGGGACACAATGACACATATGGCTAGAGAATGTTTTTTACAAGTAAACTTATTAAATGATCTTAAACATAAAATGTGAAATAAGTTTGATGTAGAATATATGTGGTCCATTGATACAAAAGAAATAGGAAAAAAAATTAAGGTCAACAAGAGATTTTACATACAATTGACTTGATACTAATTATAGTTTAGCAGCTATATATTTGATTGTACTTATATTAACTTTATTATGTTTGAATCATTTCATGTGCTACAAAAATAATCAACATCCATGTGTTTTATAATTCTTTTTAACGGTGTTTTAAACTACTCCAAATACTCGAGTGAATCATTCCAACAACGTTAACAAAAAGTTGTATACATAGCCTCCACATAGATACTAATCGAGTTACTAATAATATTTTTTTTTAAATCATAGATACGTTAATTTTAAACAAGCTCAAGAACTTTAATAGATCAATGTTTGTCGAAAATATCTATATCAAACAAATAGAAAATTCTTTTAATTTTTTTTTTAAACTCACAAGGTCTTTCTTATCCCTAATACAAATCTCAGCCTTTTACCATCCACTTAATATCTAATGGGGAGGGGGTGGTGCAAAGCTCCTCACACATCACCTCCAATGATGGTGTGCCACATCATCAACCTCAAATTCATCACGTGATATGGATTTTTATTAGGGGTGGTGGTGTGGTGGCTATCACCCATCACTTGCTCCCTCCCAATGGCTCCCTCCCATTCTTAACGGATGCCTCTTCTCGATAAACACCCATCACTTGCGTGATGGCTATCACGCAAACATACCCTATCACGCGTGACAAACGATCGGCGGCGGTGTTCACTTAGCCATCACGCGTGATGGGAGCCTCCTCACGTAGTGCCCCGCCCCCTCTAAGTATTAACAATATCATATATGATTTCATGAAATTCATGGTGTTATGCCATATTATTTCCTATTTTCGTGAAACTCACATAAATATAATATTATTTCATTAAAATATTTTATTTTGCAACATAGTGGATGGACCCGTGCTCTCTCGTAGAGGTGCAGAGCTACTCGAGATCGGCTCGTTAAAAAGCTCGAACGAGATGAGCTTAATCGAGCCCGAGCCCGAGCTCAAGCCTAAAAGTAAGCTCGTTTACTAAATAAGCCCGAGCCCGAGCTTCACTTATCGAGCTCGAGCCAGCTCTCGAGCCTTAACGAGCCTGCCATTTATATATTTTTTTAAAATACATATTTAATAGCTATTAATATATATATATTATGTTATAAAACAATATAAAAATAACTATATTATTTAATAAATAACTTATAAAAGGTAAACGAGCTGAGCCCGAGTTTAAAAAATCTACTCACGAGCCGAGCTCGAGCTTTGGAAATAGAGCTCGAAACGAGCCGAGCTCGAGCTCAAGCTCTATGTAAGTTAAATGAGCCGAGCTCGAGCTTGATCGAACTCGGGCTCGGCTCGTTTGCACCCTAGGTGTGCTATAAATCATAAAAAGAAAACGAATCGAAATCGTAAAAATCAAACTAAACAAAAATTAACGCTTTTGGTTTTATAAAAACCAAACCAAATTTCTAGTTTTTTATATTCTTTTATTTTAAGTAAATTATTAGAATTAATAATTATGTAACTCAAATATTTGTAAAAGATGTATAATAATCGATTATAATTTAAAAACTATTTATAGATTATTTTTTGTTCAACTTCTTTTCTATCTAGAATTTTCAAGCTCAAAATGACATAAACAAAATCTGAAAAAACCGAAACTGAACAATTTAAAAATTCAAAAATCGAAGTTTGGGTTTTTGTCTGGTTATCATTTTATTTATTATTTATATTTGTGAAACCAATACAGACGCCCCGAAACTGTAAAGACTAAAGATACACGAATATGAATTTATTATTAAGAGAGATTTGTATACACATTTGACCATCACAATCGTTATTTGTTTTTATTTTTCTTATCGAATATGGAAGCACGTGAGGGTGGGACGAGGTGAGGCATCCCATGTTGTTCCTATTATTGGGGTACACTTCGTCACATTATAGCCCTTTGAATCCCACACCATCAATGACAGATAAAGATAACTCAACCTATATAAAAATCTTCAAACTTATGATTATCACCTATGATTGCATGTAATGTAAAGTTTGGATAAGTTTAATTTTAGGGATAATTCCCAAAATAGTCCAAAATAGGAGAGAGAAGACCAAATTAGTTCAAAAGTGATTTTAATTACCAAACTAATCGAGAACGTGAGATTGAGAATAGTGACGTGAGTTTTCTTAACCAGTCACAGATTGACACGTGTAAAGGTGACGTGAAAGTTACAACCAAATCTGTCTGAGCCGATAGTTTTCAAGCCAAAAGCATCTTCTGAAAAACCATGGTTTTCGAAAGAAAGTTAGCGGCCCCGTGAGTTCTCAAAAAACACCGAAATTCGCGTTTTTTTGAATTCCGTCGCCTCCGACGCATTTCGGGTGAATTTTGTCTACTTCGTGAAATTTTGAAAAAGTTGGAAAAAAGGATTTTTTTGCAGTGAAGATTGTCTTGTCCGATGAACTTCAAGAAAGTTAAAAAAACGATAAATGTACAAATTTAAAAAAAAAAACGATAATTTACATATGAATTTTATCTCCTCCGTTAATTTTCATAAAATTTTTTTATAAATCCGAATAATGTGTATTTTAAGCTTGTTATGTTATGCATTCCTTTATATGTTGTTCCATTTCAACAAAATTTCTTGTAATACAATGAAATTTAAGAGAGGTGATAGGATTGAAGTTGTTGATATGGGTTCCAGTTTGTAGGTTCGTTTTATGATGGCAACATAGTGTCACGGGTTGGGAAGAAGGCCTACATCGTTCAGTTCCGTACCCTGCTTGAAGATGATTAGCCGGGGTTTCTTAGAGAGTTTGTGACAACTTGGGCCTAATTCTCACGGAAAAGATATTATTATACAAAAAACCATCGGATTCAAAATATTTGTAAAAAAAGTCATCGGATCTTACAACGTGGCCCAATTGTCACGAAAAAGATAAGTTTCATATTAAAACCATCGAAAAAGATGAATTAAATATCAAAACTTATCGGATCTGACAACACTCATTTCAATGCAAAAAAACATGAGTTTAATATCAAAATTAATCTTTTTCTGACAACTATTCTTTTTATGCAAAAAAAGATAACTTTCAACTAAAAACCATCGAAATTAAATATTTTGTAACAAAATTTATCTTTTCTGACAACTATTCTTTTTATGCAAAAAACGATGAAATTCACCTCAAATGCGTCGGAGGCGACAAAATTCAAAAAAACGCAAGACCGATTACTTTTGAAAACTCACGGAGCCGCTAACTTTCTTTCGAAAACCATGGTTTTTCAGAATATGCTTTTGGCTAGAAAACTATCGGCTCAGACAGATTTCGTTGTAAAATTCACGTTACCTTTACACGTGTTAATTTGTGAGTCGTTAGCAAAACTCACGTCACGATTCTCAATCTCACGTTCCCGATTAGTTTGGTAATTAAAATACTTTTTGATATTTTCGTCTTCTCTCTCCTATTGTGGACTATTTTGGGAATTTTCCCTTAATTTTATCTAGTCATAATAGCAATCAATATATTATAATCACGTATAATTTTGGTACGGAAATTATGCGTTTAAATGTATAAACTATTATAAGCATGGGCGAAGCATAGTGAGGGCAAGGGATGGCCCCGCCCACCCCATGTTTTTTCGTGCAATAGTGTAAATTTAGCTCCCCCCTCCTCGGCATTCTTGTCTAAGCTTTGACACTGATTATAAGTAAACTTATATTACTCTTTCGATATAGAAAATGAGTTTTAATAATCCAAGCAATAGCTTCTTGTCCATAATAATCCATATTGGCAATATGTTTTTTGTGACACCCTTAACCTTTATTTTTAGTACCAAGGACAATACTGCAATAACGGAGAAGCAACGTTGTCTATCCATCATGAACAATTAGATGATTATTATTACGTCCATAATCTTGTAAAGAATCTTGAAACAATATAAATAAAAACTTGCTTAAGTAAATGGGATATGCGTGGATTGACTTGTGATTAATTAAATTTGCCAGTTTGTTGACTTGTTTATGACTTCTTTGATCCATTTATTATGTTGTCATCTCGTTTAACACATTTACAACTTGATTACAACTCGTTTACAATTAGTAACCCCATTTGATGCGTTCAGATTAGTGGGTTGTGTCCTGGTTTCACGATTTTGATTGCGCTCGTGTTAGAAGTAAGTCTCTTAAACAAACAAACAAACATGTGAGTCATGTCATGGTTCTACGATTAAACATGTCAACCCATCGAAAGACGTGATTAGCAATTTAGCACTCAAACTCTGAATACCTCGAATGTGAGGGTATGGTAATTTACCCATCATTTTCTACCTCTTAAATTGTTCATCTTATCTAGCTAACTTCATTCGACAAACATGTCTCCTCATGTCACATCTTGGACGACCATATACACATGACAAGTACAACACATAAATTTGATTAGATCCTTAACAGATATTTAAACCCTGTGAGTTACATATATTTTTCATAACCCTAATTCACATACTAAATTGTGTGTTCTTATCATTGTTTATTATTGGGTGTGTGTCATAAATTTCAATAATAATTGTTAAATGATAATCTTTTTTTTATTATTCGTTGGTTATACCCTATATAAAAATATTAGTTAAGCTAGCTAGTGGTGTGTATTGTTCGGTTCAGTTCGATTTTGAGCTAAAATCGAACCGAAATCTGAGATGCCGGTTATAGATTATTTGGTTTCTGGTTTGTTTCGTGTCGGTTTTGTCTTTTGCGCTTGAAAATTTGACCCTAAAAGAAAACGTTGGCCAAAAATAATTAATTAGTTATTATACATGAGCTAAATTGATTGGTTAAATTGTATATTAAACTATTATAAACTATTTAAACTTTAAAATAAACAATAAAATATATATGTACGGTTCGGTTTCAAAAAAACCTAAAACCAAACTGTTAATTTTTATTTTGGTTCAATGGTTTCGGTTTTAAATAAGTTTTTCGGTTTCATACAACTCTAATTTAGTGAGTTAGTGGCTTGTATATACAAAAAAAATAAAAATATAAAAATGTGACACTTATCACGTGTACATGAAAGATATATAAGTGTTGATGAGGATGAAGGCACATGACGCACACCGTGAATCAGACCACACATTCTTCTTTACAGAGATGGGCCAGACCTTCAACCCAATTTCACATGGCCCGTTGCCTTTATTTGTGTACCCAAATTATTACTTAAAATATCTTACTTACAAAAAAAATTAACTAGGGTTAGGGGTTTGCATAGTGCGGTTCGGTGTGGTTTTGGGCTAAAACCGGACCGAAAACTAAACTTTTGGTTTTTCAATTTTTCAAAATAGTTTGTTTTCGGTTTTTATGGTTTTCGGTTTTCAGGTTCAATTCTGTTTTGAATTCGTTTTTTCTACACGTATTTTGGGCCAAAAAAGTTTGACCCAAGATATTGAATTGGGCTTCGTATTTTAAAAAAGAATAATGATTAACAAAATATTGATTACTTGTGTATAGAATATTAAGAGCTAAAAAAGATGCCTACATTCAAAATTATAAATAAAAATGTCATAAATTCAATAACCACTTGGGCTAGCTCAAGTGGCCAGCCAAATGATGGGTAAGAGCTTGATACCGGTTGGCCTCTCAAGTTCGAATCTTGATGGCGACACGAGTTTTCTATTAGAGTGTCCCTTCCCAGAGAGCTTGCTCTTGTGGGCGGACAACTCCTGTCAAGTGGCAGGGGGCTCGAAATTTTCTCGTGGAACGCCTAGCCAAACTCGGAAGCCAAGCGTGGGCCCGGTTAAGACAACATAGTCTTGGCCCGAGTGGGGCGGTTGGGGCTCTCTCCGAGAGCTATGGCTGATTATTCAACCACTATGAAAGTCACCGTTCAAATATATATATATATATATATATATATATATATATATATATATATATATATATAATATTCAACCAAAGAGTAATTCGACATAAATGATGCACTTTTAATAAAGCAATATTATTTGTTGTATTATCATTAATCACATAAAGAAATAAACAAATAGTTATAGGCCAGTTCGGTTTTAATGATTACGGTTTGGTTCGGTTTGGTTATTACGGGTTTTTTTTCAGTTTTTTGGTTGTTTCGGTTCGGTTTTTTCGGGTATTCTCAAAACACAAAACCGCACCAAAACCAACATTGCGGTTTTTAATAAAACTCAAAACCGAACCGTCGGTTTCTAACTCAGTTTAGTTTTTTCAGTTTTTCCGGTTTCGAATCGGTTTTTTCGGTTTCATGCACACCCCTAAGATTAACCACTATGATTCTCATGCGATGCATCAACAAAAAACCTGTTATCATCGGGTCATCAAAAGACTTGTTTTCTCTACCGATTACAACTAGAGAGTCTAAAAACATTAAATATTAACGTATCGTTGAGAATCAGCCATGGAAATAGGGAAAAGATCGCTACTAGTACGGTATCAAAAATACCAAAATCGGAAGTGAGTAAAAATACAAACTGAACAGCGTACTAGTTATGGTGGTACGGTTTTGGTTCGGAGTTGGTAGTGAAAAACATAGTAAAACTGAGACATACTGAAACAGAATACCATAAAAATGAATACTAGTGTCAGTACCGATGTTCTATGGTTCTGTTCTGGTACCAATATATCAAAACCAAATTTGAGCAAAAACAATGATTATATATTGTACCGATTATGGTGACACGGTACTGGTTCGAAATTGGAATTGAAATATACCAAAATCGACTCATACCGAATACTACAAAAATGAATACCATCATTGGTACCGATGTTATTCAGTCGGTATTGATTTGGTATGATAAGGTACCGGTATTTGTTGAAAAATGTTTGTTCCTACATGAAAATACTTATCATCACTAACCACTATTTTTTTATATGTAAAGACCTTTTTTTTGTTTATGTAACATTGTTGGATGTAAAATATGTTTTTAGTTTACATAAATAAATATTCAAAGTATATTCATAATATAAGTGAAAAATACATATAATCTAAAAACTATTGTCTTAAAAAAAGCTCACACAGAACAATTTTATATAAATACTTAACTGACATTACAACTGTTCTTTTAACATGCCTATAATATAATATTAATTTAGTGTAGCTAATTATTCATCAATAATGATAACTAATATATTTAAAAACTTATTCATGATTATTTGTTTATCAAGATTAAACTGAACTTAAAAATCCAATAATCTTAAGATTGTAACAATCTCATGTTTCCAACTCAAATGACAACTACAACTAGTAGACTTTACATATTATTGATTAGTTGTAAAGCCACAAGCATTAAAGTAAGTTTAAGGTTTAAACCTTAAACTGCAACATTTGCATATGAAGGAAATACTCTTTCAACTTCAATAACATCTCCAACACTCACAATCTTCCCCTTGTTAGTCTTATTATCCTCACACACCAACATCTGCCCAAGATAAGGCTACAAAACACACATAAAATAAGTTATTTGTCACACGCGTGTTAGGAATTTCGTTATGATCTTTAGAGCGGATAATTCAAAAAAAAATGTGTTTAGATTTAATTGTTAGTGATAATTATCATGTCCAAGTAATAGTATCCTATACGAGTTAGGTTGGTTAAGAGATAATTATATAGCAATCCTGGTCGTAGTCTAACGTGACATGTTAAATTATAAATACAGTGTTTTGGGTATTAGAGATTGTAATTGAGTTTTGTGTAGTTTCTCAATAATAAGCATGTTTGGGTGTTAGCCATAGACGGGTTCGTGTTCATGTTCGTGCGCGATATGGAACCCGAAGATGTTAGGTTACTGACCTGTCCCTTATATTTGGTGGTCGATGTGTCGACTTCCAAGGCTTCAGAAGACCGGAACTTCATCATGGTTTCGGTTGGTTCACTTCCTCGTGTCGCGTCCTCTTGATTGATGGTGGGTACCTAAAAAGAAAAAAAAAGGAATACTATTAATGCGACACGTTTTTTTTTTATTATGTTTAGTGATGACGAGAACCCGACGGGCCCTACTAATACCTTGCTAACTACTTAACTAGACTAGTTATGTAACAAAAGTATGATTGCAATACCTTACACCGCGGACAAAGCATCACACCTTGAAAAGTCGACTCGTTAATTTTAATTTGTTTCCAAAGGTCTTCAGCAAATGATTCACAACCATTCACTAAGAAGCTGCATAGTCCAAAAGCTTTCATCAATTTACACAGTTTTAAGCATTTGAAAACGCTTTGCGTGTCTTTATATCTGTTTGACTCGTTAGAGATAAAAATACAACAAAAATGGAAAAAAAATTTGGGTACATTAGTCAAAACTGCGACCTCTAAGTTAATGTGTAAAACACGTACTTGGGTCTAAATCGGTTAATCTTTACTGGTTCCTTTAGTTGTTTGTTCACCGCATCCAAAGAAGCCTGCAGGACTCGAAAGAGATTCATAAATCAAGTTTACAACCAATTCCTATTAGACTAAATTATTCGTAGCGTGTCACAAACTATAACAGCCAAATGTTAACGGAAAATTGGTTTTAAATAATCCAAACTATGCCTCATTGGCAAATAACAGTCCCAACTTAACACTTGGTTGGTGACGGTCCCATCTAAAGATGTATTTGTTTTCAACGGTCTGCGACTAACGGGATTTTAACTCCGTTAGTCTTATGCTTATGTGGCACGCATAGCTGTCAAAAATTGTGGCTTACGTGGCATGTGTATCTTTTTTTAAGTATTTATAAATATATTTAAAAAAATTAACCACAACTTCATCTCCTGTACCCATCTTCAACATACAGGAATTTTTTTTCAAAATGGTGTATATTTAAAAAAAAAGGAAAACGGGCAAAGTAAAAAAAAAAAAAAGGTAAACGGTGTATCCTTTCCTGCCACCAGAGGATTAAGAGCAGCAACTTACAAACCCCGTTTGTGTTCCGTTATAAAACTTAGCCGACGCCTAAACTTAGTCAAATTGATTTTTATAATCAGATTCTTTTGTATTAAAACCCAAATAAGTATAGCACATGTGCCTCCGTTCGTTGTAGTCGGACGATTCCTCGAACCCAGCTAACGCCTCGCCCTCTATGGGTAACCCCATAAAACGTTAACATCCTCCAAGGTGACAGTCGCCTCGCCACATGGCAGGTGAAACGTGTTCGGTGTCGCCAAATGGCAGCTTCGAGGACAAGTTGGCTAAGTTTAGGCGTCGGCTAAGTTTTATAACGGAACACAAACGGGGTTTGTAAGTTGCTGCTCTTAATCCTCCATTGGCGTGGAAGGAATAGGCCCCAATGATTGAACCTCGCCTGCCAATGGAGGATCCTAATCCGCATTGTTCCTAATCCTCTGGTGGCAGGAAATGATACACCGTTTACCTTTTTTTTTTACTTTCCCCGTTTTCCTTTTTTTTGTAAATATACACCATTTCGAAAAAAAATTCCAACACACAGCCACCATCATCTCCATCTTCAACCCACCACCACCATTTATTAATTTTTCGGCCACTTCGAACTGATGGGAAACCTAAGGTGGTTGTCGCCTATCTGACTCCTCCGACCATCACTGTCATCACCGTGGAGCCACCAGACGCGGGGCGGAACCATAACCGCTTTTCCCCCTCTTAAAATCTGCAATTAATCACCGTATTTTCGAATCTACGTCACCGGAAAATCGAGTTGCAGGTTTCTATCATAGATCTGAGATCTAAATTAGGTTTTATAGATCCGGAGAGCTTCGATTACTTGCAGTATTTATGTGAAATGCGAACGTATAGGCTTCAATGTTCTGAAATACTTCTACATCTTTTCCAATGAATCGTTAGCAGACTCGCTTTGGGTTTAAGAAACTAAACCTGGTGTAAGGTTAATCCAAATTTTGGGCTAGGTTTAATGAATAAACTCAATATGCTTTATAGCGAAGGTGGTGATAGTGGCTTGCCGGAGATGAAGTTGTGGTGGCAGAAGGGGGTGATGAGAGGCCGGGACTGTTAATTTTTTCTAACTGGAGGTTGGGTTAAATAAATTTTTAATGTATGATATAATATTATATATAATATAAAAAGACAAATGACACGTAAGCTGCCATATAATCAATTTTTGACAGCTATACGTGCCACATAAGCATAAGACTAGCGGAGTTAACATTTCGTTAGTCGCGGACCGTTGGAAACAAATACACCTTTAGTTGGGACCGTCACCGGCCAAGTGTTAAGTTAGGACTGTTATTTGCCAATGAGGCATAGTTGGGATTATTTAAAACCAATTTTCCAATTATAAATATGTCATGTTAACATACTCTAGTCTAATAATTACACATGTCAAAGAGTCTAAAAACGGACTGACCTCGGAGATTAAAAGGAAGGGAAAACCATCCGGAAATTTCACATTGAATCCGGTAGCATAGTGAGGGTCAACGGGTCTAGTCTCCGACTCTATACATAAAAAGCGTAACAAATTAATATATCTTGTATTGTATGTATGCTTGTACAATATACAATATTAATGAAAAAAGCTTAGTGTAAACATGTGATGGAATGTACATTTGTACCTTCATTAAAACGCACCAAGCGGCTAGGTTTCCCGAGGTACTCGGTAAACCATTTAGCAGCCTCGTCCCCCTCATCCAAGGCCGAGCCTGACCATTCCCAGACCGAGACTCCATCAAACCGTAAAGCTGGCTTAGCCAATGAGACCTTGAGCTCGGCCATACCCAGAGCACGTACCACTAGAAGAACAAAACCAGGTGAATGCAACAACAAACTTTCTGCCTACAAATTGTTGCATGTTTTTAACTTTTTATACATTTGAATACAAAACAAACTAGTCATTTTATTTTAATTTACTATTTAAGCTAAATTATTTTCTAAAAAAGTACTCCACCTTAGAAATATGAAATATGTCAAGATAATCCAAACAAACTCTTATATGGTAAATATGTCGAATTGCCACCTCGGGTGAGCATGGGTCGGTTTGGTTAGGGCCGTTATAACCGAAGTTTTGGTTTTTAGATTTTTATAAATGATCGGTTTCTATTATAAACGGTTCGTAAATTCGGTTATTAGAATGATGGTTAGGTTAATTCGATTAACCGTTGGCTAACCGCAGGCTTTTAATATATCTTGGTCAAATAAAATAACAACAATCTTTTGAATTTGGAAAATAAACTAACATTCATATTTTAATATAAAAATTTATAACACTACTTTTTCGGCATTTATGATATTATTAAAGAAATTATAAAGGTTGGTTTTAAGGTTTGTTTGGTTTATTCAGTGGCGGATCCAAAATTTATCCCGGATGGCCAAAAATGTTTAGTTTAGGACTTGCTGTTTCAAACAAATTACGTTAAATCATAGCACCGGTACATACAAACTACAACGGCTATAAATTTACACTTTCAAGATTATGACACGACTAGTAATATGTAACTAAAGCGCTATAAAATACATTGTGCTAAGTATTCAACCTTGTTGTCTTGTACGTGATATATAATATTTTTTTTTCATTTTAGACCATAGTTATGAATTAGAAAGGAAAAAAGTTATATATTAAACTTTATTAAGTAAATCCAAACATTTTTAAAGTTGAGAGGCCAATTTGGTATAAATGTCACATCAGCACCACATCACACTCAATTTCCATATAGCCCATCAAGAAAATATTCCGCTCTATGCTTTCCTCCTTTTCAATGACACGGTAATTTTATATTTTAAAAATATCAAAAAAGTTATTTACCCTCGTAAACAACCACTCTGAGCGGCCATGGGTTGATTTATTTGGTTATTTATACGCAAATAACCATAACCGAAACATAAAAGTTTGTTATAAAAAAACTCATACCAAAACCATTGGCTTCTCTACCGATTCCATTATTTCAGTCCAGTTATTTATTTCAATTATGATCGGTTTTACCGGTTTGTATAATAAGCAAGCAAACGTATCAAAACATATGGATTCTTGTAGGGTCGTTATATTCAAACACCACCCCATGGTGTGTTAACACTCTATACGGTTCGTATATGGGCTACACGCCTACACGAGTCGTAGAGCCCTCACATGACTAACTAATGTACAGATGACAATTTTTCCAGTCTATACGGGTCATATAATCCTTATACGAGCCGTATAGGGTTCAAAAATCTAACACCCTCCATCATAAAAGAACAAAATTTTACACCTATATGAGCCGTCTAAGCGCATATAGTGTCCAAAATTTGGACTGTTTAAATGTAATAAACAGTCAAATAAAAGTAAACCATACCCATGTAAGAATTCTTGTTGGGCTCAAAGCCCAAAGAAAAAGCCTCAAGTGGCAGCTCCACTTGAATCAGAGCCAGCTTTGGTTCCACCCTTTGGGTATACATTCTGCCTTTGGAGTTAATCACCATTCATTGACGGTCCCACACAAACCCTGTTGACCAAAACGTCAACACAGTACAACAATAACACAGTCATGACTTGTACTAAAAGATATGATGCTGAGGTGTGTATTGTTCGGTATGGATTGATTTTGGGTAAAAATCGAACTTAAAAAACTTCAGTTTTTAGTTTTTGAAACCCGTTCAGTTTTGAAGGGGTATGCACCCGCCCCAACATCGAGCGGGGCGGGTTAACCCATAAAGTACGGATAAGAAGCTTGAAATCAAGATGTCACGAAGACACAAAGCCGAAACCTATGCGCAAGCGCACGAAACACCTGTGCGTGGCGCATATCGCATATGCACACAGCGCGCACACTCAGTGTGAGAATAAGAGAAGACCCCGCGCATCCCCAGGATAGGCGCATATGAGACAATAATCTAATCCAAATCAGGATAAGGACAACCGTGATTGTGCTCATCAGACAACCTTCCAGAAGGTATCTTTTAAGGAATAAAGAATGTGCTGAGGTTGACAGCTGCCAATGAAAGGTGGACAACTCAGCAAAGCCCATGTGCTACCACGTGATGGCACATGGGTCAGGTGAAATACCTTGGTCAGAGAATAATCAATGAAAGAGCACCAGGTGTCCTAAATACATGTGGCGCGAAGCAATAGGGGGAGGCTAAAAAGGCCCTAATTGGGTCTGAGCCAAATCATTGGAAACCCTAGCACTATAAATACTAGGCCGCCTCCACAGTTGGGGGCAGGCAAGAAAATATATTCTAAGTCCTTTACTCATTTTCACATCCTGATTATCCTTTTCTACAATATCTGATTCTCACACCGGAGGGTTACCCCAAAGAGGACCCCTCTGTCCCTTTCTGAAGGGTAAGCTCACGGTGCTGTTCGTTTCGTAGGTGGAAGAACTCGTATCTCGGGAAACCATCGGTGATATAGCACACTCGTACCCGAGGAACGTTGATCGTATACAAGTAAGTCGATACACGCTTCTTCATTGGCGCCATCACCTGTTACAACGGCAACAAAACCACTATTTCATCAATTTTCTCTCTGAAAATCTTTACCATGGTTTCCGGTGTTCGAAACAACGATCAAGTTCTGGAGGATAATGAGCTTGAGGATGTTAATGAGGGACATCAGGTTCTTAGGGCGCCGCGTGACACTGCGCGCACCACCAATAACCATCCCTTCAACACAACACCTCATTGTCAAACTGAAACTCCCCCAGACGATCTCACGTTCCAAAATCTGACTGGTACAAAACAAAAAGGACCAATGGGCCCGGAAGTTGAAACCAATGACCCTAAAGAATGGCTCATAAACGAACAACGGCGTTTAATGGACAAATACAATGAGTTGGTAAAACACAAAAAGTTAGCCGATTTAACACAAAGGCTCGCATTTGATAAACAAACCATGCAGGGAACAACAAAAAAGACGCGCGCGCTGGAAGACGGTCATTCTGTTCACACCGAACAAGCTGGTATTAGTGATGAGGAAGAGGTGCACAACATGAAGAAGACGCGAGATACTCATGCAGGAGGTTCACAGCTTCGCGCACACATGCACATAGCACCTGGAGCCAAAGCTGATATGGATTTATACACACCATACAACCCACAAGCGAAAGGGCAAGTGGACGTAACCACACCATATAGGCAAGCCATCTTGGTAAAACATTCAAAATTCGCTGAGCGCATTGCGAAGGCTCCCATTCAACACAAAACCAAGATGCCAAGTGGTTTAGGAAAGTACGATGGTACAACAGATCCAGATGATTTCTTACAAGGTTTTTATAACACTGGAAACTTAGAAAGCTGGACGATGCCAACATGGTGTCACATGTTTGCTCGCTGCCTCACGGGTGCAGCGCGTGTCTGGTTCGAAAGCTTGCCGACAGGACAAATCGATGGGTTCGAAGAGCTATCGGAAAAGTTCCAGGCTCACTTTGTACAGCAGCGCAGACACACGCGCGACCCCGATGACATCATGCACTGCGTACGCAGGAATGATGAAACCATTGAAGACTACATAACTCGTTTCAATCAGGAATCTCTTGCAATTGGAGGCATCACTGAACAACTCTTGCGCGTGGCCTTTATACAAGGTGCGCGCAGTGATCAACTCCGCAGAGCTCTCGTGAGCAGAGAAGGCATGCAAACTACTTGGGTTAAGCTTTTGGAAGCATCGCGAGTCTTCGCGCGAAATGAAAAACAAATTGCCCAAGACAGAGCAAGAGATAAAGGGCATCAAACAGAAGCACCACGCAACAATGAAAGGAGGGGCAAACAAAACTCCGTATGGTCCAGGTTGCAACAAACCAATTATTCTCCTGCAGAAAAGCAAGCGCAACAAAGTTCACCCCAAACCCAAAAAGACATTCTTAATCGCGGAGAAGGTGACAAGAAGGAAGGCGGCAGAGAGCCTAACAGACCTCTACCAAGAATATGGACTCCCCTCACCAAAACGCCTTCGCAAGTGTTAAGTACAGAGAATGTCCAGTTTAAAAACCCCAGGCCATTACTCCATAAGGGACCACCGAACAGTGGCAAATATTGTGAGTTTCACAAATCCACAGGGCACAACACCGATGCATGCCATCATTTGAATGATGCGATCGAAAAAGATGTGAAATCAGGCAAGTTGGCTCACCTAGTAAAAAATCCAAGACCAGAGAACGAACAGCCAGACGGAGCCTCAGCCAGTAAAAAATTCAAAAGAATCTGTGTAGCTGAAGGAAGAAGGCAAGGGCAAGGATCGAGGAATCTGCGCGCAAATCCAAGGGGATTGGCGCGAGCAACAAGTAATTTTTCCAAGAATCAGAGGAGGCCCGTCTATCAGCAGTCCTCTAGTCATCACTGCACACATCGCCCATTATGAGGTGTCAAGAGTCCTGGTGGACACCGGTAGTGAGTCAGACATCATGTATGAGCAATGTTTCAGGAAGTTGGATCCAGCAGACCAAGCAAGGCTCGAAGTTGTGAGTGCACCAATCTCGGGTGTCTCAAACGAAATTATTCACCCCCTAGGTCAGATACAATTCGAACTAACTATGGGGGATGAGAAGCACAAGCGAGCTGAAATTGTCAACTTCCTGGTCTTGCCCACCACTTCATGCCATAGTATGATCTTGGGTAGAGGAACGATTGCCCAATTCAACGCCATACCGTCACCAGCGCATGGCGCGTTGGGGTTCCCAACACCAACAGGAGTAACATTTGTGTACCGAGATCATTTATGCGCAGTAATAAGTATACCTAGAGAGGGGAGAATGAAGCTTCCAGTGGCAAACAACGCGCAAGAGGAATGGATTCTCAACCCAAAATTCCCAGAACAAACAATCACAATCGGAGCTACGATATCAGATGACACAAGAGTGAGAATGAAAAGATTGCTCACAACGTATATGTCAGTCTTCGCGTGGCAACATTCTGATATGACTGGGGTTCCGCGAGACCTGGCGCAGCACTCTCTCAACACATTCAAGTCCGTGGAGCCAATTGCTCAAAAGAAAAGAGTCATGGGAGACGAGAAGACAAAGGCCATGAATGAGCAAGTAGAAGATCTACTGCGCGCGAATATCATTCGCCCAATACGATATCAAACATGGGTAGCCAATCCTGTGATGGTAAAGAAGATCAATGGGTCATGGAGAATGTGCATTGATTTCAAGGACCTCAACAAGGTGTGTCCAAAAGATTGTTACCCCCTCCCAAACATTGACATGAAGGTGGACTCTGTGGTGCCATTTAAGCTCAAATGTTTCCTGGATGCCTATAAGGGCTATCACCAAATTTAAATGGCACCACAGGATGAAGACAAGACTGCTTTCAGAACTGACAAGGGTGTTTTCTGTTACACAAAAATGCCCTTTGGTTTGAAGAATGCAGGAGCCACTTACCAAAGACTCATGGATGCAATTTTCAACGAGCAGATTGGAAAAAACTTAGAAGTCTACGTGGATGATTTGGTGATTAAAAGCAGGGAGGAAAAACAAATGCTCAAAGACATCGAAGAAACCCTTCGGTGCCTAAAGGAAGTAAACATGAAGCTCAACCCGAGCAAATGCACATTCGGCGTGGAAGAAGGGAAATTTCTCGGCGTAATGGTCACCAAGGATGGTTTCAAGGTGAACCCAGAGAAGGTGGAGGCTATCCTCGGCATGCCCTCACCATCCACCATGAAGGAAGTTCAAAAGTTGAATGGTAGATTGGTATCAATTAACAGGTTCCTAGCAAACCATGCAAGCAAATCTACCCCATTCATTAACACATTGAAAAATTGCTTAAAGAAAAGCCAATTCAAGTGGACGCCTGAGGCCGAGCAAGCTTTCAGTGAGATAAAAGAATGTCTGATAAATCTGCCTGCGCTCACAGCTCCACTACCTGGTGAAACTTTAACGTTGTACCTGTCAGCAGGAGAGCGCGCCATTGGCGCAGTATTATTGGTGGATCGCAAGGGAATCCAAACACCAATTTATTATGTAAGTCGGGTGCTGACAGATCCTGAGACGCGCTACACCATCATAGAAAAGTTAGTTTTATCACTAACTCATGTGTCGCGCAAGCTTCACTGATATTTCAATGGTCATCCTATTGAAGTCCTGACTAATTACAACATCCAGCAAGCCTTGCGACGTCCCGCGCTCTCAGGAAGGCTGACAAAATGGGCGCTGGAATTAGGGGAGCACACGATCACCTATAAGCCTCGTCCAGCAATCAAGGGACAAGTCTTAGCTGATTTCATCGCAGAAATCCCAGAAGGAAAAGTCGAAGAGGCTCAGCGCGAAGTAGACCCTCCGCAAGCCAATAATGAAGAAAACGTTTGGAGATTATTCACTGATGGAGCTTCAAACAACGAAGGGTCCGGCGCAGGCCTCAAACTGGTGGATCCAGAAAATCATGAGTATACTTACGCAATCAGGTTGGATTTCAAGAGCACCAACAATGAAGCTGAGTATGAAGCCATGCTGGCTGGTTTGCGCATCGCGCACAAGTTCGGAGTTAAAAAGCTAGAGGCTCATGTAGATTCATACCTGGTAGCAGCACAAGTCAATGGCCTTTATGATGCCAAGGAGAACACCATGCCTCTGTATCTAGAGCAGGCGAAGAAACTCACCGAACAATTTGACTTTTTCAGAATCATACACATTCCGCGCAGTGAAAATAAGTCTGCCGACGCGCTAAGCAAGATGGCATCAACCAGCTTCGATCATTTTGGCAAAGATGTCAGGGTGGAAGTAATGAGCAACCCGTCAGTGGGAGCGAAGTCTGTTCTTGTAATTCATACAACACCTTCATCATGGATAACTCCAATAATGGAATTCTTGAAGGAGGGAAAGGTACCAGACGATCGCGCACAGGCGAGGAAGATAAGACACAAGTCGCAGAACTACGAAATGCTCGATGGTACGTTATATCGACGCTCTTATCTTGGACCACTCATGAAATGCCTAGACGCTGAGGAAGCAAGCTATGTGATCAGAGAGATACACGAAGGAATCTGTGGAATACATGTTGGCCCGCGCATGGTGACCGCCAAGGCAATGAACGCAGGTTACTATTGGCCATGCATGTACTTGGACGCGTTAAAAGAGATCCAAAAATGCAAAGCGTGTCAGAGCTATGCCCCAAATACCAAGCGGCCAAAGAACAACTTGATTCCGGTGACCTCTGCATGGCCTTTCCATAAGTGGGCAATCGATATTGTGGGTCCCTTACCACAAGCGCTAGGGCGAGTAAAGTTTTTGGTAGTGGCAGTAGACTATTTCACAAAATGGGTTGAAGCCGAGCCACTGGCAAAAATCACAGCCGAGGCAATGAAGCAATTTATTTGGAGCCACATCGTATGCCGTTTTGGCCTGCCCATGGAAATCGTGAGCGACAATGGCAAACAATTCACTGACAGGAAGATATCCAGTTGGTTCAAGGAATTGCACATCAATCAGGTCTTCACTTCAGTATACAACCCTCAAGGGAATGGCCAAGTGGAACGCGCAAACCAAAGCTTGATGAATGGGCTGAAGAAAAGGTTGGAGGGAGAGTCCCATGCATGGGTCGAGGAGTTACCTAATGTCCTGTGGGCGCACAGGACATTAAGCAAAACCAGCAATGGCGAGTCCCCGTTCAGCCTAACCTATGGAACGGAGGCTATGATTCCAGCAGAGATTGGATGCCCATCCTATAGAGTGCTCATGATGAGTAAGACGGATAACGAGCAAGAAAGGAGGTTGGATCTCAATTTACTTGAGGGACGCAGAGAGGCGGCTATCATCAGTGAAGCCAAATACAAGAAAAAGCTAGAAAAATACTACAATCAGCGCGTGAAAGAATGCCACTTCAAGAAGAATGATTTTGTCATTCGGAACAATGAAGCTAGTCGCGCAATACCCCCGGGAAAGATGTCTCCCAACTGGGAGGGACCTTATCAAGTCTCGGAAGAATTGGGAAAAGGCGCATACGCTTTAAAAGATTTAAATGGAAAGAAGATCCCGCGCACATGGAATGCAGCACAACTTAGAAAATGTTTCATGTAAAAGTTGTCAAGTTTGTAATCAAGGCTTTTTAAGCCATTATGAATAATGATACGCTCTATTTTTTCTTAATATGCGTTCTATTACCTTTTGCATACATGTTTCACACTTCCCTTTATTAATTTTGAGCAATATGACAACATTGTATTGACATCAAACTAAAAATAAAACGAAGTAAAACATACATGCGCGAGCTTCAAGCTCAGACACGTTAACGAGTTTTAACTCTAAAACGTCAGGGCCTTAGCCCAATAATATGAGCCTTAGCTCAAATTACTCATAGCATCCATCCTACGTATTGCGCAGCTGGACCATAAAAATACCTAAGCACAACTAAGGCAAAGCACATGCCAAAGCATAGTTGTTAAGGTCTCAGGTCGGGGCCGCGCATGGGATTATAATGGATATAGGCAGAGTAACACATACTGACACGTAAAGGCTAAAAAACTCATTCATAATTCCCTATAATAAATGCACGATAACGTCGCGCAAAAAGAGGAATAATGAAATGCCAAGGCACGTGTCAGCATATTCAGAATATCGCAAAATAACTTGAAATATGACAACTGTTAAGGATTAAGTAAAAATAATTTCCTTACAACCTTGTTCAAGTTTCAATGTGTAAGCATACCTTATATTCAACAAGCACACACATGCAATATAAAGAGATGAATTGGGAATGCGCAAGATGCGAATAAGGGAAAAACAAAATTTCATTCCGAAACATAGAAGTTTACAAATTTACAAATGATGAGGTAAAAACTACAAACACAAAAAAAAAAAAAAAACAAGAAGGGTTTTTCAAGTCTCTATGTTAATATCAGCCTCTTCATCTTCCTCATCATTATTTCCTCCCTCAGCATCTGGCGCAGCCCGCTCCTCGTCATCTCCAAACTTACCATAATCAAGCTGTTCGTCTTGAATATAGTCGTTTTCTGTCATGATAGCGTCAGGGGTAGGTCCTTTGGCCACGCCAGAGCCGCTGGCAGAGGTAGCGTTGCCCGCGCCATCATCATTGCCACCAGTCCCTTCACATTCATCAAGTAATTTCTTTAAAGCGCCAAGATCGGGCTGGTCAGCAAGCGCGGCTATCTGCAAGTCACAAGGAACAGTATAAGTACAAAAGATTATGAAAATAAGTCAAGTAAACTCATTAAGGTTAAAATACCTGCTCAAGGATGGGAATTGGAGTATTCAAGTACTTCTCCCCCACCTCAGCCATGTCAGCGCAGACAGCGTCGAGCTGATAAGGGTAGTCGGATGGATTCTTCTTTAGCATGCCATATTCATAACCATCCTTAAACCCCTCAGCCCGACCCACCAAGCGCGACGCCGCATTACAGTCCATCACAAGGGTCTGAAACTCGTATGAGTATTTCATGGCATAAGCACAACGAGTCACACCCTGTGAAATCAGCCATTGACGGTCCTGCGCGAGGGAAGAAACAGACGTCTCAAGAGCAGGGATTTGAGAGTTTAACAACTTAACAGCTTCCTTGGCTTGTTTTAGCTCTTCTTTGTCAGACGCTGCTGCCGCCAAGGCTTCATTCTTTTCCGCTCACGCAGCATCGAGCTCTTTCTTCAGGCGCGCAACCTCACTCTCCAATAAAGATTTTTCAATATTAACCTGCGCAATAGTTTGGTCATGCGCCTCCACTGCCAACTCCAGGTCACGCGCTCGACGCGCGTACTTGGCCGCATCTGCCTCTGCCACTTGCAGTTTCTCCCGCGCAGCTTGCAGCTCAAGCCCGCGCTTCACAAAAGCAGCGTTGGAACTTGCCCGGTTCTCGCTAAGTTCTGCTTGGAGTTTCTCAGCTTTCTCTCGGGCATCAGAAAGATTCCAAGCAGAAATCTTAGCCTCTTGCTTGGCCTCCGCAAGGGCATCACGTACCTTTATATAATCATTACGAAGCTCTTAGGAGGCAACAAAAAACGCAGACCCAGCAAAAAGGTGGTCATTAAGCAAATCCACGCGAGCGCGGTCCTCTTGAAACCTCCTTTCAGCTGGAGGAACAGAGTGAGCCCAAAAGTCTTCACATACGCCCAAGGATTGGAATGAGCTCTCTTCAGTGATACTCCAGCTCGGGCGGTATATGTGATCGGCTCCCTACAAACATAAAGCAACGCAAAGAAACGTTTTAGTTATCTAAACACTAATTTGGAAGTCTGCACAGCGGAGCAAAATAAACTTATACCTGGGGAGAACCGGCAGAAAGATTAGCGCCAGCTGATGAGCTCCTGCCTGCCCCATGAGAAAAAGGCTGCGCCACGAAATCTCGTGGCGCTATAGGGCTTACGCGGCCACCATCAGAATTTTCAAAATTAACCTCCTCATCATCCTCTATAACAGGTCTCTTCTCCTGCGACTTGGAAGAATCAAAAATAGTCTCACGAGGAGGGCTGCGCGCAGGAGGAGGTGAGGGAGGTCTTGACGCTGTTAGAGTAGCGCGAAAAATAGTCTCATGCTCCTTAGTGATCCCAATGAGGGGAGATTCAGTACTTGTTGGAGCAGGAGCAGAACTGACGGCGCCAGCGCTAGCAGTGCCACCAGCAGCTTGTGTGCCAGCTATAATTCCTATGAAAAAACCAACAAGGAGAAATGATTCATGACTTGAACTAAAGGAAAAAATCAGACAATCAAAGCGCAATAAATACCTTGGCGCACCGCAGTCCGCGAATTAAGCATCGCCATGAAGTCCATTTTCCCCCTTTTTGAGGGCAAAACAGAGGACTTCAAAACAACCTTCGGCATAGCCTTGGCACCTTGCTGCGCCTGAGGTTGAGCCACCAACGTTGCCGGCTCTACAAACATTTGAGTGAACAAAGCTTCATTAATAACTCTATCGGAATCACGCTCATAAAACCACAAAATATAAACAAAGTATACCTGCTGGAGAAGACGAAACAGCAGGCGCAGCACCGCTTCCCTTGTCCGCCGCACGCAGAGATGAGGTGGCAGCACCATACCTCGTGTGGACTGGAGGATTGCCCACACCTTGAGGCAAAGAAGACGAGGAAAACTTGGAAGTAAAACCCTTGGTTTTCTCAAGTCCCTTCACTTGAGTAGGAGGAAGATTCTGGGCAACAGATGCATCATCTTTTTTCTGTTTTTTACTGGCCCCTGCGCCAGTTTTGCCTTTAGCCTTGCGCTTGAGTTTTTGCGCTTCAGCTTCTGCCTCCTCCCTTTCCTCTTCCACAGGCTCTAACTCATAATTAGCTAGCGCATCTACAATACGCGCAACATAAATGATAAAACCAAATTTGGTATTCTAAGGGCCTAAGCACAAATACAAAGGCTTACCAGGCATATCGCTGTCAAGGCAAAACTCTAAGTCAACAGGAATAAACATATCATCAAAACAATCAGGAAAGGCGGTTTCCCCAGGGTTCAGCGCAGCAGATCCACCCTCCATATGCTCGTCATAGGCGGCGTGGATGTATTCCTTGCTGTCTGCATAAAACAAGACAAGTGATATCAGCAAAACGAATTATACTCGCGCAGAATTAATGCAATGAACAAACAACCCACATGAGCCATCAACACGGATGACAGGCTCAGTCTCGCTGTCCGTCCACCTCTTGCTCATACCAACCCCCACCAGCGCTTCCTCGCAAATATTCTTGGCGGGGGATGGTTCAGCAGATAACTTCTTAACCCATGTGCCCGTTGGGTTCTTAAGAACATTGTCATCCGCGGGCGCAGAAGTGATCGCGCGCATAGTCATGCGGATTGGAATCACACCAGCCTTGACGTAGAAAAACTTCTCAGTCCAGTCATGAAGGCTCTTAAAAGTGACAGTACAGCATTTAACCTTCTGACTGCGCGGAATAAACGAAAACCAAGAATCTTGAACCTTTGGTTTATAGAAATATTGAAAGCGGCGAGGACATAAACTCAAAATGAGTCATGCGCACCAACCCAAAAGGGTGAACTTGGGATATGTGAATCCCATAAAATTGAAGGAGCGCACCTATAAACCTTGTCATCGGAAGACGAAGGTTACAGTGAGTAAAAAAATGAGAATATAGAGAGATATAGCCGGCAGGAGGATCCGCAGCCGTCTGCCCGGCTGCCGGGAGCAGACAACCATACTCAGGGAGAAAACCCTGAGAAGCAATGAGACTATCAAGCTCAGGCTGTTTCAACTTGCAGGGGATCTCGTCCCATCTTTTCGCCGTTTTATTCATTCCCCCCTCCTCCGACGAAGCCTCGGCAACCCGAATACCCTTGCCGGTCTTCTTCAAGTTAGAGATAACCATCGACTTCACACGGCCTTTACTGGGGGACTCGGTAGTGTCTGGGTTAAGAGACATGCGATTTCAGAATAAGAGCAATCCGATTGTTTAAACACAGAATCCGGAAGCAAAGATAAAGGCTCTGAATCGAAGGGTTAGAAGACAAGTAAAGCTCTAAAGTGACAATGGAGATGAAGAAAAAACCGTTCAAAAATGTTTGGTTTTATAGGCCCAGGGGAGAGAAAGAGAAACAAGTAATAATCAGATCTACGCTCACGCGCCCCCACTCGCAGGCGTAGGCCAACATAAGCGCGATACGTGTTCCTGACACTGTATGAGGAGACATGAAAGGCCACTGTAGCACCTCGAGCACACGAAAGGTTTGACACATAACGCCTCCACCTCTGATGCATATCAACACCAACCAACCACGTGCATTGACAATTCGTTTTAACCAAAGGGATGGAATTTCGCGCAACGCACATATGAGAAATGAAAAAGAAAAGACAAACCCTATTAAGAAAGCGAACCATTGAGTCTAATATCTCCCTTACCCTCGCTCGCGCGAGACAAGACACACATTAGACTGGGGGGCTTGAAGGGGTATGCACCCGCCCCAACATCGAGCGGGGCGAGTCAACCCATAAAGTACGGATAAGAAGCTTGAAATCAAGATGTCACGAAGACACAAAGCCGAAACCTATGCGCAAGCGCACGAAACACCTGTGCGTGGCGCATATCGCATATGCACACAGCGCGCACACTCAGTGTGAGAATAAGAGAAGACCCCCGCGCATCCCTAGGATAGGCGCATATGAGACAATAATCTAATCCAAATCAGGATAAGGACAACCGTGATTGTGCTCATCAGACAACCTTCCAGAAGGTATCTTTTAAGGAATAAAGAATCGTGCTGAGGTTGACAGCTGCCAATGAAAGGTGGACAACTCAGCAAAGCCCATGTGCTACCACGTGATGGCACATGGGTCAGGTGAAATACCTTGGTCAGAGAATAATCAATGAAAGAGCACCAGGTGTCCTAAATACACGTGGCGCGAAGCAATAGGGGGAGGCTAAAAAGGCCCTAATTGGGTCTGAGCCAAATCATTGGAAACCCTAGCACTATAAATACTAGGCCGCCTCCACAGTTGGGGGCATGCAAGAAAATATATTCTAAGTCCTTTACTCATTTTCACATCCTGATTATCCTTTCCTACAATATCTGATTCTCACACCGGAGGGTTATCCCAAAGAGGACCCCTCTGTCCATTTCTGAGGGGTAAGCTTACGGTGCTGTTCGTTTTGTAGGTGGAAGAACTCGTATCTCGGAAAACCATCGGTGATATAGCACACTCGTACCCGATGAACGTTGATCGTATACAAGGAAGTCGATACACGCTTCTTCAAGTTTGGTTTCGGTTTCCATTTATGCTTGAAAATTTATGGTCGGAAAGTAATGAATTTGAGCATAAGTCATTTATTGATTAATAGTTAATTCATATTTTAAATTCGAGCTAAAATATTTGACTTACATATTTATTACATTTTTATAAATTACTTACAATAAAAACAAACAAAAAAACTAAAACCTATAATTTCGATTAAATTTTCGATTTTCATTACATGCAAAAACCAAAACCGAACCGTAAGTATTTAAAAAAAAAAATAATCCAAACAAATTGTCGGTTTTTGTTTCGATCTGGTATTTTTTTTTTGTTACATTGGCCCAAATAATGAATTTGAGCCTAAATCACTTTGTTAATTAATAACTAATTGATTTATATTATATTCATAGTAAAATATTTAAGTTACATATTTATTAAATTATTATATATTACTTATAATAAAATGCAAAAGAAAATGAAATCTACAAATTAGGTTCCATTATTTTATTTTTCATTACATGCAAACCAAAATCAAAATTAAATCATAAGTTTGATATTTACAAAAAACATAAAACCAACAGTCTATTTCGATTCTGTTTTTTGTGTTTTTTTTTCATTTCATGCACACCCGTAATTAACCTGAACTTACCCATAGGAGTAAGGGATGCTTTTGTCACAGAAATACCCTTGCATGACTTGATAGGATAAATGAATATCGACTTCACCGTCGGTACTACTCCGGCTGAGTTTCCGGCAATACTTCCTTCTGCCATCTTTCAAAATCTCTAGTGGAATGGTGAAGTGTTGATGTGTGTGCTTTATATGTGCAAACAAATTAATGTTTTGTACTTTTGTCATATCATAAAAGTTGGCAGCAACATGACAAAATTAATGGTTTATCTTTAAGGATGAAGATTAAGTTATTTAAGTTATTGTCTCATTTCTTTTGCTTAATTTAAATTCTATACTACCTAATTTTTTAACATCGTAATAGGAAAAAGAAGAGTGACAAGTCTCTTTTTGTGTCTATAGCTTTGCTATTTTCGCTATTTTTTCCCGTCACTGCGTGTATTTTGGTTTGATCTTCTTATCAATTTGGTCCAAATGATTAAGATCGTTAGTTATTATTATTATTAAATGAGGGGGTCATTTAGTCCTTTTTAGGATGTTTTTATCTTTTTACACATAATTTGTTCATTGCGTTACATTACATTTTT
>NW_027500213.1:0-68717 GCF_021521415.1 Bidens hawaiensis
TTGCTTCCACATAAATTAATCTCTTATATGTGTTAACTTTGAAATGGGGGAGATTTATCACAAAATTAACAAGACGAATCATATTTTGTTACTAAACAACGACCGAAAAGGGATGTCACTAATTAAGAGAATGTAGTGATATTCAAATTTAAAGTACATATTAAAACCATGGGAAAATGTTGGAGATTTAGATTTTTTGTGGGGTAGACATAGCACTAAGAACAAACATGTTGTATTCAAAGAAAAGAAAGAAGGAATGGGTATGTACCATTAAGTTGTTTTGATTATGGTTCACAAACCCTACAGAATCAATGTGTACCATACAGACAGTAGAAGAGCATTACAGTTGTTCTATGACAAGCACAAGAGATGGGGAATTTGTTCTAGATTCCACTACAATTTATAACTTCCATTTTAGTTTCATCATCATCGTACTCAGTATATCCCACCAATAGCAAAGCTATGGTAGGGTCTGAGGAGGGTAAGATGTAGGCAGCCTTACCTCTACCCCATAGGGATAGAGAGGCTGCTTCCGGTGAGACCCCCGGCTCGATAGTAGTTTTGCATTAAGCCTTGGACATAAGGCACATAGCACTCAATCATCGGGACACCGGCTGATCGGTGCATGTACCCTTATCTTTCAGCTATCAACGCCACTACATGATGCCTGATTAACCGTCCGTCACTTTTAACGTTATTTTCACGAGATTAGTAAAATAACGTCAAAATTAGTGCAATTTCACTTTTGCCCACCCGAGGGTTCACACATATATACATCATATGTGCGCACCGCAAGCAGGGCTATACATCATATGTGCGCACCGCAAGCACCGCAAGATTAGTAAAATAACGTCAAAATTAGTGCAACTTCCATTTTAATTTGTTTATCCTAAATAAAAATAATATTAAAATACATATATGAGGGATCTCATCTTTATACCTTTTTTTATCGAGTACTCACACATCTATACACATCTATCTACCTAGTTCCTACTCCTCTATTACACCAAGAGAATAATTATCCTCTTTTGATTATTTGAATATGCTCTTCTTTTACAAAGACAAGAGTTTTTACCAGCCAGTCAAAGTTTTGACCGGAATGGCTATAATTTCTCATTTAGTTTTAAGTTAATCAGATTATACTAAAACAACATGCTTACAGCCCTAGTAATTAATTAAAAAAAAATATATTGAGAAGATTCTACACAAAAGAGAGTAATCTTTATCATGTTGAATGATCTTCTTAAAATGGTTAGTGGAGGGACACTTTTGAGTTGTCCATTAATTTATTTTGCCTATATAAAGACATGCTCTCCCATGAATCTCTTAAGTGTTATCAGAACTTCAGGTGTGTGTGAAATAAAAAGAACTCCAAAGAAGAAGAGAAACAATGGTTAGTATCCACTTCTATAAACCATAAATATAGATTTTCTAAAACCCTAATCTTTAAATGTTTTTTCCTTTTCCTTTTCCTTTAGTTGAAATACTACAAACTTTATTAGAAACTATAAAAATATAAAATACTACAAGCATACGTTAAGGAGAGAAATGGAAGAAAATAGAAGGAAAATGGAAAATATGTGTGTTGTTGAGCTTTCTTTCGTTTATTAAACTGGGAATACTTTGTTTCTAGCTGTGGTAGATCAAATAATGTGTTTTGTGTGTCATCAGGATGGGAAGGCGAGTTGCATCGTTGCGGATGCAGTAGACTACAAGGGTTTTCCAGCTGATAGATCGAAAACCGGTGGTTGGGTGCCTGCTGCCCTAATCCTTGGTCAGTTCATTCGCTTCATTAATGTTCTTGCATTTTATAACTTATTACAAAATAATACTACGTATCATGCAAGTGCATGTGTGAGTAGTTCATGGTCCTGTGGTCAATAGGGTTCAAGTAACCATTGCTGACCACAAACAAATATAGTCAGCTAGCTCATTGATCTGGCCTGCTAGGACAAAACTTGGCCAAAAAATGCACCCACTAGGTTTAATTGGGTACTATTATGTTTGGTATTTTTATATGTGAAAATTCTTATGATTTTTACATATATATATTGATATTGTGTAAATTGTACACATTTTCACACCCTATACGTGCATGAATTCAGTTACATTTCATACATCCGAAATCACATCTTCTTCCTCGTCGTCGACAGGTGGTGATAGTTTGAATGAAAATTCTTGAAGTCGTTGTACGTGTACGATTCATGCAAAGTAGTTGCAGCTGTAATACAAAAAAAAAGTGTCTTGTGGATCTAATTATCTTCAAAGAAATGAAAACACATGGACATGTATCAACAACATGATTACGTTTTTAGCCGCAAAAATGTGGAATGTTTTAAAGATAAATACATCATAACCTATGCGCCCTACATGCAATGTTTGAACCTTCAACCTTTTATTTTTGAGTCACACTACTTAACACGGCCAACGTTTGAACCTTTTTTGAATTTGGTTACGTTATCTTGTATTCTCATACATAGAAGCAGTGTTATAAAAGTCGGATTCCAAGGCCAGCTAGCCGGTCCTCGGATCCTACCTTGGAGACTTTTTTCAAGTCAGGATGGATTAGTCGGAGGCGTTCAAAGTTGGTCAAAAGTCGGGTGAGGCGAGCTAGGCAGTTAAAAGTCGGGCTAGGAATTTCTAAAAGTCGGTAAAAAGTTGGTAAAAAGTCGGGCTAGGTGGACTAGGGTTCTCTAAAAGTCATTCAAAAGTTCACGAGTTAGCCAGAGTACCTTTTTGACATGAATTATGATTATTTTGACAAATATATAACATCCAAAAATTAAATTTCTTTATAATTATCATGTCCGAGTACTCCTAACTCCCCAGTTGGCCGTCTAGCTAGGGTCCGCCTAACGACTTTTGCAACCTTGCATAAAGGTATAAGGTTAAAAATGAATTAACTATGTGAAAATGAAGTCGAGAAAGAAAGCTACTGAGTATTTTATATCTACGTATAATACGTGTAAAATTGATTACAAGTAACATTTGTCGTTATGAGAATAAAAGAAAGGAAGACTGAAGTTCTTTTTTACTTTGACTTGGAATTACAGGTATTGAAATATGTGAGAGATTGTCAACAATGGGAATAGCAGTGAATTTGGTTACATATTTGTGTGGAACCATGCACCTCCCAAGCTCAACTTCAGCCAATGTTGTCACTGATTTCTTGGGCACCTCTTTCCTCTTGTGCCTACTTGGTGGATTTTTAGCTGACACTTTTCTTGGCAGATTCAAAACTATTGTCATCTTTGCCTCTATTCAGGCACTAGTAAGTCTTCCTATGTCATACATAAGTCTTCCTATATCATATATACAAGCTGCACTTTCTAACACCACAAATATCCTTTAAGAAAAGTCAACATTTTGTGGTCGCTAGATGTATTTAGATGGTCACTAATTATATTTTAGCATATGTTCTGTAGGACTTGTGTCACGTTTTTTGGTTGTATTGCTATTTTGTTGCAAGCTTGCACCAAATTATAGTTTGTTTTTTCCAAGAAATGCGACGGAAATGTGTAGGAATTTGCGACTAAACAAATCGTGTTAGCAAAATTTGAAGAAAATGAGCCACTTTTCTAGTAGTTATGTATTAGGGCCGGACCGGTCATACCAAGACCCATATACTAGACTGGTCTGGTTAATTGATTTCAAAAAGTCTTTATGCTAAACTTTATATGAATAAACATGTCAAAATGACGACTTTCTACAGGTAATACATATTCTAACTATCTATGCGTAAAAAATGACGACTTTAAACAGCGCTACAAAAGTTATTGTAATCCGTCACAAATATTTCTGTCAGTGATTCCTCTGTACACTGTTGAAAATCATGTTGCTCATGCCCGTACTTCTGAAGGGCAGTCACCAATGGATTTCTGTCAGTAGCCGTGTTTACTGACGTATTGGTCATTGGAGCTTGGTAATAGTAGTGTTTTTGCGTTACATTTTAAGGTTTTTACCACTCGAGTTCGTCATTAAGTAAGCTTCATGACCACATATTACTATAGTCGCAAACTATTTACTTTTGGTGACACCTTTTTGTTTCTTAACTCATTATTTTCCATTTAGTGACAACTTATATATATCATATCAATTTTGGTTATACTAGGGTACTGGCACACTAGCATTATCCACAAAATTACCAAACCTAAGACCACCACCGTGCGATTCCAATAGCAACTGCCAAGAAGCAAACGGATTCCAAATGGGAATTCTCTACCTCGCATTGTATCTCATTGCACTTGGTACAGGCGGCCTGAAATCCAGTGTGTCAGGATTTGGTACCGACCAATTTGATGACAAAAACGAAGCTGAAAAGACACAAATGGCTTATTTCTTTAACCGGTTCTTCTTCTTCATCAGCCTTGGAGGACTCATGGCGGTCACAGTGCTTGTGTACATACAAGATGAAGTCGGTAGAAGCTTGGCGTATGGGATTTGTACAGTCTCGATGTTCGTCGCTATTGTGGTGATCTTGTCAGGAATTAAAAGATATCGGTACAAAAAGCGTGAAGGAAGCCCGATTGTTAGCATTTTTCAAGTGCTTGTCGCGGCTATAAAGAAGAGGAAAATGAATCTTCCTTATGATGTTCACATGTTGCATGAAAACACTCCTGATGGTTCAAGGATCCATCACACAAATCAATTTCGGTAGCTCTTATAATCATAATTTTTGATAAAATTAGATTAAGTCCATTTGAGATGAAGCATAATCTAAATTAACTTATTATCTTTTCTTGTAGGCTTTTGGACAAGGCTGCGATTGTAGCAGAAGGAGATTTTGTGAAAACTAGCTCAGGTTCTACCCTGAATCCATGGAAGTTATGCACGGTGACGAGAGTGGAAGAAGTTAAAATGATGGCCAGGTTATTGCCTGTCTGGGCGACAACAATATTGTTTTGGACTGCTTATGCACAGATGATAACTTTTTCAGTTGTACAAGCGTCCACTATGGATAGAACGGTTGGGGGGTTCATGATCCCTGCAGGATCCCTCACCGTCTTCTTCGTGCTTGCCATATTGATTACTTGTGCTATTTACGATTGTTTGATCATCCCATTTTGTAAGAGATGGAAAGGAACACCAGGTAAATACCTACATGTATGTACGTTGGTTTTAGTCACATTGACACATAGCGGAAGTACCAAAGCAACATATATAATTCTAAAGAAAATTAAATTGAATGCTTAAGACATAGCATAGCGAACTCTATTCTAAATTTGGTGGATAATGAAAGATTTTCAAATAACAAATTGTCAGATAAATACTGAACTTAAATAATCCCAAAGAAGTAATTGTTAATTTTGTTTTCTTCAGGTTTCACTGATCTACAAAGAATGGCATTAGGGTTGATCCTCTCAACCCTAGGAATGGCGGCAGCCGCGGTGATTGAAATGAAACGATTATCTGTAGCCAAATCCGTTGGTGGAACCACCACCGGAGAGCCGCTACCAATAAGTGTATTCATGCTTATCCCCCAGTTCTTGCTAGTAGGAGCCGGTGAGGCATTCATGTATACCGGCCAATTAGATTTCTTCATCACAAGATCACCAAAAAGCATGAAGACAATGAGCACGGGGCTCTTTTTAACCACTCTTGCACTCGGGTTTTTCATCAGCAGTTTTCTTGTGTCAGTGGTGAAGAAGGTGACCGGAACCCATGGTGGAGGAGGGTGGCTCGCCGATGATATTAATCACGGAAGATTGGATTTTTTTATGGATTATTGGCGATTTTGGGTATCATAAATTTTGGGGTGTATCTTGTGGTGGCAGCTTGGAACAAAAAAGATGATAAAACACCAAAAGTGGTGGATGTGGTTTGATTAATCATGATTCATGACTACTTTAATTGTGGATTTTCTTGTTTATATGTTGTTCAATGTTTTTGTAATGTTCAAAAACTTAAATAATTGTATGAACTTTCGAAATTGAATTTATGAATTTCGATAAATTCGAATATTCTTCGAATTATGTATACAAATGTTTATATTTTATTTAACTAGAACCGAATCAACTTCAGATATTTTATGAGTCAATCATTAGTAGCTCGCATGTTGGTCTGAATCGGTTACGCTACTAACTGCGGGCGAAGAAAATTGTTTCATGTCATAACTTAACCCGGTCTAGCCCTAACAATCAAAAAGATCGGTCAATATCATAAAAACTAATATTTTCACTTTGTATTCACAAATATGTATACTCACATATCAAAACATAACTATACCTCAGTCACCTGCAATAAACCCTTATAATTTTGAAAAGCTCATAACACCGTCACCAACTACCAAAAGATTAACACAAAACCATAAATCAAACAAAAAGTCAACATTGTGGACCCTTAGAAGTCAACATACTCATCATAAAAACTAATCGGATCACTTCTAACCTATGCGCAATTAAATGCAATATCACCCCAAACATCGTTGTAAGCAAATGATAACTAAAAGATGCAAAGTACTTTTCATGTTACGACTAGGGTGTTCATAAACCATTGAAACCAGTTTAATCTTCCAAACTAAAGAAAGTCAGGTGGTTTGATATGTATTTATGATTTGTTTAATGGTTTACAATTCAGTTTACGTCTTGAAACTAAAAGTGTTTATGGTATCAATTGTTTTGTGTTTCATTCAACAATAATCTTCCCTTCATATAGGGCTAGAGATACAATCATAACCCTAATACAATTGATCTAGTTAAAGACTGAATACAAATTTAAATATATTTACCTACTCTAGTTTGAGGGTGGCCACACAATATACACCAGTTTCAATCAGTGGGGGCGCCAGAACGTCCGATTCCTTTGGGGTGAGCAAAAAACGGTTCGGAACCGTCAGAACCGGAGAACCGGAACCGAACCAGTGCCTCAGAACCGCTAACGTGTGTACCGGTTCGGTTCTCGGTTCTCAAAATTTGCATTAAACGGTTCCCGGTTCGGTTCCGGGTAAAACCGGCGGTTCTAGACTTGGAACCGAAGAACCGGAATATTCAAAACGTTTTAAATAAATTTACCAAACCCCATTTTTTATATAGGAACTTATAAACCAACATCCATTCAATCATTTTTTAATTCAAATCATCTTTCTTTATGTTCAAGAACTAGCAACCAAATCAATTTTGATTTAAACTATCAAGGTAATTTAATATAAAATGATATGATCTTCCATTAATCTATAATTTCTAATGATTTATTTAACTTCAACACTTAGGTTTTAATAACGGATGTTGATGTTATAATCTAAATTAGTTTTACCGTGAAAGAAGACATACAATTGTATAAACTTGTTTTGCAATTTGCAAAGTTTGCATAACTCATTTGATAAATAAATGATCGAACCGGTTCTAGCCAGAACCGCTTCGCTTTAGCGCATCTGAACCGAACCAGTTTACTATAATAGGTTCCGGTTCCGGTTCTATTTTTCACTCATTTTCGGTTCCGGTTCGGTTCTCGCGGTTCTGAACCATTGCACAGCCCTAGCAAATAGAGTCAAGTCCCATATCGATAATCAAACACTAACTAAACGAATAACACTCGTTTATATTAATCAGAAAATCTCACTCAAAAAACTGATTACAATATCTCAAACACTAACTCGGTTACATGTGGATGAACCCTAACTCGGTTACATCTCTTGTGTGACTCTTAGATGAACCCTAACTCGGTTACATCTCACACCACAATCTATAATTTCAAACCATATCCTTGTTTATATAGACTAACCAAACTTGCTAGCCAAGACATTACCAATTATAATTACAACACAATTAGGAAACACAACCACTATGACCTACTTGTCAATATTGGTCCCTCAAGTTCACCGACTTGTGACTTGGAGTCCGAAATTACTTTCAACAATCACCCCCTAATTTCTGACTCGAAATAAGTGGCTCTTCAACTCCGAGCATGTCTCTTTTGCCCTGTTTTATTTGACCCCGATCTTGACCGTCTCGGCTTTCACAACCATCTTGGTCTTGATCTCTCCGGAACTTCTCTTGATTCATAAATGTGTTCTTCGGCTGTCCCCGAAATCGAATACCTGTGTGACCTTGTCCCCAACCATTCACTCGGTCGTATGAACTTGCATATTCACTCCCCTGACTACGATTTCGATCATCTAATCGAGCGAACATCAATCTTCCTTGATCTTCTTTTGTTCTGGAATCAAGACACGAGCATATCGTTTAAATCAATAGACTGGCCAAAACATAACTTGTTTAACCCTTGTAAAAACAAACTCCAAATTAAACCCGGTTGTCCAACCCCTTGCTCCAGTCCGTCGGAACAATATGAACAAATCAATTAGCCCTGAACATCTTTTTAGAACCGAACCTTGTTCAAGAAACCCGGTTACGAATAGCTCTCGAAAAAACCGAATTGCATGGAAACAAAAGGCTACTGTGCAAATTCTACACAAAAATTCAATAAGTAGACTTTTTGACACCTTAATGATTAATCAAAAAACTATATATCAACACAGAAACAATACTCATACTTCATGTATACGTTCACGTTGACTTTTTGTGAAACTAATATGATTCTTTAATCAAAAGTGACAGAACCAATTTTCCAATAAAAACCTTTCGTAATTCGGATCGTTGCCGAAAAAACTCCTTAACCTGCCGCAAGGAAACTTTTTTTTTTCTGAGTTGCTGCCGCATAAACAACCTACTCGTTGTACCGCCGTAACAGAACCCATGCCGCCGCTCCGACGTATCAGTCACAACTACACAGATCCGACTAACCTGCTTTTGAAAAAGAAACTTTGATTCGGAAACCCTACTCAGTTCAGGTATGCGCTGGTGATAGCTCCTCCACAAGCCACCGCTCACCGCGAAAGATTATCGATTTCTTAAACTTGGCTCTGATACCAATTCATAATCGAATTGATAACAGAAACACAAACGAGTACACGATATTTAGGGTAAACTCACGTATTATTATAATCAGGAAACTAGCACAAAACATGAATACAATAATCCCTCTCACTCATACAATAACCCTAACATGGCTATGTATTTATAGGGAGACCCTAACTTGGTCAACAAGTAATTACCAAATATAAAAGCCCAATTGCAACCCCATAAACCCATTACCTCACCAATGAGTTCCATAGGCCCAATAGGTCCAACCTGTTCACCTACACATGACGGGCCGATATAATACGGAAATTACCAACAATCACCTCCTAATTTCCGACTCGAAACTAGGAGATCTTCAACACCGAGCAATATTCTCATCTCGTCAAACTTGTTTCTCGCAAGTACTTTCGTAAGAATGTTAGCTCGTTGTTCCTTTTCCATTAATGTGCTCCACCGCTAACTCCTTCCGCTCCACACATTCCCATATATAGTGAAATCGGGACTTTATTTGCTTGATCCGACAATGAAAAATGGGATTTTTAACCAAGGCAATCGCCGATGTGCTATCAATCTTTAACATCACTTCTTGAAATTTCCTTCCGGTCAATTCAGCTAACCATACGGCTTGTCCCGCAGCTAAGCTCGCCGCCATGTATTCTGCCTCGCATGATGAAAGCGCTGCGATGCATTGCTTTTGTGAGCACCAAGAAATCGGGGCTCCCCGATAATAGAACACATGACCGGTAGTGCTTCTTCCATCATCTTCATCAATGTTATGGCTACTATCACTGTACCCTATCAACTCCTTTGATCCACCTCGTTTATACTTGATCCCCCATCCAACGGTTCCTTGAATAAACTGAAGAATTTGTTTAATTGTGGCCAAGTGAGACTTCTTTGGAGTTTGCATATATCTACTAACCATGCCAACCGAAAACGCCAAATCAGGTCGAGTGTTTAAGAAGTAACGAAGTTATTCGTTTAGTTGGTGTTTGATTATCGCTCTGATACCAAATCAAGTCCCAGATCAATAATCAAACACCAACTAAACGAATAACTCTCGTTTATATTAATTGGAAAATCTCACTCAATTAAAATATCTCAAACCCTAACTCGGTTTGATTCTTGATGAACCCTAACTCGGTTACATCTAGATGAACCCTAACTCGGTTACATCTTTTGTGTGACTCTTAGATGAACCCTAACTCGGTTACATTTCACACCACAATCTATAATTTCAAACCATATCCGTTTATATAGACTAAACTAACTTTCTAGACAATACATTATCAATTATAATTACAATACAATTAAGAAACATAACCACTATGACCTACTTGTCAGTATTTGCCCCTCAAGTTCACCGACTTGTGACTTGGAGTCCGAAATTACTTCCAACACAGAGCACAATCCCTTTGACAGTATACAACTCCTATTCAACCCCTGAATCATTCCTAATACTGTCTGTATAACTGTCTTTTACGAAACAACATTAATATGATCGAAGCATAACATATAGCCAAAGTTAGTCCTAAGTTGTTTCTTAGGTCAAAAGATAAAAGGATCATACCATATTCAGAACATCTTATGACAAAGATTCATGAGAACTTTTTATAGATATTTACACCACATATTATTCTCCATGATATTTATAAATTTTGGCAGATTGCACCCGTGTGGTCAACACCATATTACAGGGTGAGCACCTGTGGTGACATTTTTGCAGCTTGAGCACCCGCATTATGCATTTTGACGCAGATCGCAACCATTGCCAACATTTTCTACAACCATGGAATCAAAAACCCATCCTCTTTGTCTCTAGCTTCTTTAATTCCAAAATTCTCCTCCATCAAATTCTCCTTATTAATATCATCTTCCAAAACTCTAATCCTAGCTTCATCGCTATTATTCAAATTCAGATTTGGGTTCAATCATATTGACCTAATTCCAAATTACCAAAACTCTTAGAACATACAAACTCTCCTAATCATCGCTTGGAATTATATCATTGAGATCAGATGAACTAGCAGACGACACTGGCGGTAGTTTAAACGATTGGAGGACATTGATATATAGATCTCTGAACTTATCGTCGTCTTCCGTTAAATCTCAAAACAACTACACAAATTTTTAGGGTTTGGATTAATTATTCGTTAAAAAATTGAGTTCATGCGTTAATTCATGGGAATTGAAGAAATTGAATCATTAATTGTGAAGAAGGATCACTTAGACATGGTCTCCGTCACACCTAATCGATGTAACTTTTGAATAGAGTTAAACTTTGAGAGAATTTGAAGGTTTGAGGGACGAAAACTAGGTTTAATATACATGAGATTAATGGGGAAAAATAAGGGCTAGTAAGTTGTTTTATTAATGAATAAGGGCATTAAGATAATTGGACGCTTTTTTAATGGTAAAACCATGTTTTGACTTAACAGTGGTTGCAATCTGCGTCGAGATGCAAGGTACTGATGCTAGACTGCCGTTATCTCACCAAAAAAAATTAAATCAAGTTCTTAATCACTTAAGCAAGCTAGGGTAAGTAGGGTGTCGAACACGAAGAGTATGTGGTCAATCTAATCGTGTAAATTATTTCTAATATTATGAAGTATGATTGGTAGTGCTAATCACACAAGCAAATAAGATTAAGTTTTAATACTGATTAAACACTTTTAACAAATTCTAGAAATTAACAAAATAAAATCACACCCAGGGTTCAAGTATGCACATAAACAGTAATCTCATGCAACCTAACATATTAACTATCACAGATTAACACAGACTGACTAACGAGCTAAACCTTAGGCATCAATAATCGCTAACACACGACACTGGTTATCAAACAATACCTACTAGTGTGACTCAACTAAGGGCAATTGTATGCTTCATTGAATTCAACTAGTCAAAACAATCCTATGAGCAATTATTATAGCAACCGGCAAACTAATCGTTATGATCAACGTAAATGTTTTGGATAAAAATCTGCTAACGATAATTTATCCAAATCCGTAATATGAGGTCTAGTGCTAAAACGATAACAGTGAGTATATTAACGAAAATGGAATGAGCAACGTGATTTGGTACGAGGAAAAACCCTTTGATCTTGTTCAGATCAAAAGAAAAAAACCCCGGGTGATGACAACTCGTCGATCACCAATTTATTAATCACAAAAAATGGTTACAAGTGTTTGGAGATTATGAAAAATATTACAATGAAATGCTAGTGTATAGAGAGAATTATGTGTTATGCTCTAAGTGTGTGTGAATACAAGTGATTTTCTAACCGATCATACCTCGATGTTTATAAAGAAAATACATTTAACAAGTCCTAATTATTTGCCACTCTTCCATAACTTCTCCAACGTTCCTTGACCACGTGCTAGAAGCTTCCTGCAGCGAACTTTAAGTTGGACTCAGTCATAGAGTCGTTACTTCTATTAAATAATAACCTACACACGTGAAACAATTGTTAATAATACCAACCTCTGAGGATCCTTGATCTTCGACATGGTTCTGGAACTCTTCAGGAGGATAATTGATCCAGGCATATCTTCAAGGATAACATATCCTCAGCATTGAAAATATCAGTCCTAACAATTTCCCCCTAAATGGCGGGTGTTTATGCTTTTCAGCTGGCATTTTTGAAATTTCAATCTTCTCCAAAAACTGGGTGATTAGACGGTTTCCAAAAATAATTACCATCCAGCCCTTGATATTAATCATAATCGCCTATATATGCCGTCCTTATATCTTTTATAGCCACATATCCAGGCGACACGGCAGGTATCCTTTCTTTTCTCTCTTATTTTCTTTGATAATAATGTCTGTCACTTCATCTTCTCTACCTCCTTCTAAACCGTCTGAGCAATCTTCCGATGACTCTGAGTTGTCGAAGATGGAGCCACAAAACCTCATAGCCAACCCTTCCATTAAAATCTGCAAACTCACGGATCCCGAAGTCGATGAGTTTCGTTCCATGTTTCCGCCAAAAACCGTATTCCGAGCATACGACTCCAACATCCATTGCGACGTGTACTCATAGACTTGGGTGTGCTTTCCGGCTTTCCCTTTCCTTATTGGCAATCGATATCCGTTCCCCCCTTTCACACAAAGTTTCTTCGATTCTACTGGCATATTCTAGATCCAGGCTATGCCTATGGTGTGGAGAATCCTCGGCACTATAGAAAGAATCATTGAAGAAGAGAAAGTTGACTTCGGCCTTCAAGAGTTATCCCATCTGTATTCTCTTACTACCCATGGTTCAGCCCGATTCATATTGAAATCCAAACCTCGACAACCCCATCCGATTCTGAAAGTCACATTGAATGATTCCTTCTGGAGGAATCAGTTTTTCTTCGTGAAATGTGACTCCATACCCGGTGGGGCTGACCTTCCTTCAAAATGGGTCAGAAAGGGTGGGATCCTGGATCCTTAAAAATAATAGGATCCTTGATGATTAACTTAACCTTGATTCTTCTTTTTGCTTGCAGTTGTGAACTTCGCTTCATTGGTTAAGCTACTTGGAACAGAAGAGAAAACAAAGCGGTTCCTTGCACTGGATCCTGAGGTTAGGACTTTTCAAGCCCGGTTTATCGAAGCTTTTTGTGAGATCTCCTCAGACTCCAATATGTCAAGTAAGTTTAGTATAATAATTTAAAAGTAGATAAAATTAGATAGAGTACTTATTTGTTAACTTAATCTTGTAGGCGCCAAGAAGTCTCAGAAATCCGCTAGCAAGTTCTCCTTGGAAGGCATTGACAGTATGATCACTCCTCAAGACGTCAAGAAAGAAGCTTTGAAGGCAGCCACCAGTTCTGAACCAAAGACTGCAACTACCAGAGCCAAATCAGCCGCTTCCAAGAGAAAGAGGTCCTCTGATCCCGAAACCCACTATGACATGGTCCTCACTGTAAGTATTATGTATCCTGATATGTCGAATTTAAGGATCCAGTATCCTTCTGATCTTTGATTAATGGTTAATTATAGGCTATGAATGTTTTCAAAGAGCATTACGAAAAGATTGTGAGCCAAATGAGTGACAAGTTGTCCGGGTTAGGGAATGCGATGGTCAACAAGGACAAAGCTTTAGCCCAGCTCAAGAGGCAGCTTGAGGATCAGATATCCACAGCAGATGCCCAGCGTCAAGAGGAAGTCAAGAAAGCGACAGAGGAGGCTAAGATGTTGGCAGCCAGGTCAGTTCTTCAAGCAAGGATTAAGATGGCGATGGAGGCCGGTGATCCTGCTTTTGACAAGGCAACCTAGAATGTGCAAAAGTGGAAGACTACTCTGGCGGCTCTTGGTGGTGATGAGGACGTTGAGATGGCTGAGGAGAATGAGGCTGGGACGAGCAGAGTCAAGACGTGGCTGAAGCCGGTGAAGGAGCAGGTGCTGCGGATGGTGAAGATGCAGCTTAAATGGGTGATGAAAGATATTGAAGACAAGGCCCGAGCCCATTTTTTTGTTGATGTTTTTTATGAACAATTGTTATGGTTTGTAATAGACATTAGTAACTAGGATTTAAGGATCACTGATCCTCTAGACAATTCTCAGGGGTATCGAAGGTGGATGGATCCTCTGTTTGTGGAGATGAAACCTTTGGTGCCCTTGTTCTTTATTTTTCTGCACTTATGAACAATTAGTACTACTTACTTAACCTGGGTGGATGGTCCATCTTTTGCATGGTGAAATCCGGGTCAGGGATTTTGGATAAGTCCAAGTGACTTATATTAAATAATATAAAACTTTTAACTATCTGTTTGTTACTTGTTATTTTGAAATTTTGTTTGATATAGATTTAGTCTAGTTGAATGTTTTAAGCAATAGTCTCAAGTAAAAACTTTTAGGATAAAATATCCTTACGAAAAATATTTAGGATAGAATATTCTTAAAGAACAAACTGTAGGACAGGGTGTCCTTAAAAATTGATAAAAGTTTTTATAATAGAATATCCTTAAAGGGATAATCCTTTAAACTAAAATGTTTAACATTATTCCAGCTAAGACAATGTAAATTCATTAATAGAAACCATACCATAAGGTCTAGGTAGACCTAATTTATCATAAGTACAGAACCTTCGAGGATCCTTGTAGAAGCATTTTAAGGATTTTGAATCCATAAGATTTTGTCTTCGTGATGAACTTAGAAGATCTGTTGCAAATAATTTATAACGTTAACTGGGATTAAACCCATTAAGCTGGGGACAAGCCCAAATAATAAACTGGGGACAAGCCCGTGCAACTGGGGACAAGCCCGTGAACTGAGGACAAGCCCAAACTGGTGTTAAACTGGGGATGAGCCCAAACTGGAGACTGGCCCAAAAATACGGATGTTAACTGGGGACTCGCCCAAACCGGGATTTAGCCCAAACGTGAGACAACATGAAAATATTGTAAACCGGTGGTATGGTACGTCTACCATAAATCGTAGGATCCTTCATATAGCCGAAGACAACGAAATTGTCAGCCACTAAACGTGTATTCGTCCCGCTTCCCCGGACTATACGTTGGATAGCGTGCCCTCCAGGTGAGAGTGTAGAAACTCTAATTGATAAGAAAGGTGAAAACCTTTAAACCTTGGAGGATATGACCATTTGGGGTCATACCCAATCGTGGGCTAGGCCAAGGGAAATAGTAAAGTACCTTAAAGGTGAAGGAGAGATGGCCAACCTCTTGATCATCAAACATATTATTATAACCATGCATCGATACTTAAAGCTTGGAAGAAACAAATAGTTAAGAATAACTTATCCTAGAATTAATAATAGGAAATTGAAAAGAATAAGTGACCGAATAGATATTACCAATTTTGGGATCCTTGATCCTCTAAGGATAATTGATCATCAAAGGATACTTGATCCTGATCAGAAAAAGTATCTCTTGAGGTGGATCGCATTCCATGCTCTTGGTAACCTGTTGCCTTCCATAGTGAGCCAATGATATGCTCCCTTTCCTGCTTTCGATTCGATCAGATAAGGACCTTCCCACTTGGGTGCTAACTTCCCATCCGCCTGATTGGTTGTGTTTTGGAAGGCTTTCCTCAAAACCAAATCTCCTTCTTTAAATCTTCTGATCCTGATATTCTTGTTGTATGCCCCAGCTACCCTTTGTTGATATGCTGCCATTCTGATCTTGGCTAGGTCTCTGAGTTCTTCAACAGTATCCAGGTCTTCAAGATTTCTTTATTGGCCTCAGGATCATGGATGCTTGTTCTAGCTGTAGAAACCACCATTTCTGTAGGGATGACTGCTTCTGATCCAAACACCAGTGAGAAGGGTGTTTGGCCTGTTGCATTCTTGGGTGTTGTCCTGTTAGCCCAAAGAACATAAGGTAGCTCTTCGACTCATTTTCCTTTCTTGGATCCTAGCTTCTTCTTTAAGTTGTTGATGATTATCTTGTTGTTAGACTCCGCTTGACCATTAGCTTGAGGATGCACTGGAGTAGAGGTAATCATTTTGATGCCCCAGCTGTCATAAAAGTTAGTGGTTCTTTTCCCGATAAACTGGGAACCATTGTCACAAATAATTTCTGAAGGGATACCAAATCTAGTAATAATATTTCTTTTAATGAAAGATATCACCTCTTTTTCGCGTACTTGAACAAAAGCTTCTGCTTCTATCCACTTTGAAAGGTAATCAGTCATTGCGAGCATGAATAATTTTCTTCCTAGAGCCTTAGGTAGTCTACCCACAATATCCATCCCCCATTTCATGAAAGGCCATGATGAGGATATATGATACATCGGTTCTGCTGGCTGATGTAGGATGTTTGCATGCCTTTGAAAAGCATCACATTTCTTTGAGTATTCCATAGCATCTCTCTTCATTGTTGGCCAGAAGTATCCTGTTCTTAGGATCCTAGAAAACAGGGCTCTACCTCCAGTGTGATTACTACAATCATCTTCGTGAAAGTCTCTGAGCACCTCTTGGATTTCAGGATCCTCGATGCACCTCAAGTATGGTCCTGCAAGAGATTTCATGTATAACATATCATCTAATAAAATATATTGTGATACCTTAAGTTTGAAGGATTTGGGATTCTCAGTGGTCGAAATCTCTCCAGTTTGAATGTATTTCTTGATTGGGTGGATCCATGATTTTCGATTATTCGAGGATAATGGATCCCAAAGTACAATCTCTTTGTTATTCGTTATCTCCCCAACTTCTTGTTCTCCTATTGTTGGCGAGAGAATATGAATGATTGGGATCTTCGTGTCTTCTGGGATTTTCAAAGATGAGGCTAAATTTGCCAAGGCATCTGCCCCGGCATTGTCTTCCCTTGGTACCTGTATAATGCTAAATAATTTGAAGAATTTTGCTAATTCCTTCACAACATCTAAATATCTGATTAGTGTTTCTACTTTAACATCGTATAAGCCATTAAAGTGGTTAGCAATCAATAATGAATCTATATATACTTGAAGATACATGATCCTCATGCACTTAGCTAACTGCAAACCTACGATCAAAGCTTCATATTCTGCCTCGTTGTTTGTTGCTTGGAACTCACAGGCTATAGACTGTGGTAATATGCCCCCCCTGTGGCGATTTCAGTAGGATACCCAATCCTGTTCCTCTTATATTGGAAGCTCCATCTGTAAAGAGGATCCAAGGATCCCTGGTTTCTTCTAGTTGCCGGACTTCTAGATCAGCTTCCTTTTGTATATCACTGCTGAAATCAGCCACAAAGTCCGCTAGTGCTTGTGACATGATGGCTGTCCTGGGCTCATATTGAATATCATATGCACTTAATTTCATAGCCCATTTGGCCATCCTTCCCGACAACTCTGGCTTTCTAAGGACATTTTTAATAGGATAATTAGTTCTCAAAATAATAGTATGAGTCTCAAAGTAATGTCTTAATTTAGTAGAAGCCATAATAAGTGCAAGAATTAAATTTTCTAAATGAGAATACCTGGCTTCAGTGTCTAAAAGACTTTTACTTACATAATAAACGAGATGTTGTTCACCTTCATGATCCTTCACAAGGACAACACTTACAGCATTTGCTGAGATAGCAAGGTACAGGTTTAAGGATTCTCCATCCACAGGCTTCATCAGAGCTGGAGCTGAGGATAAGTAATCCTTCAAGGCTTTGAGCGCAGCCTCATGCCTCTCTGTCCATTCGAACTTCTTATTTTTTCTGAGAATGTCGTAGAAATCTTTGCACTTTTCGGAGATTCGGAAATGAATCTGTTAAGAGCAGCTATTCTTCCTGTCAGCCTTTGGACATCTTTAGCATTTGCAGGAGACTTCAAGTTGATGATGGCTTCTATCTGCTCGGGGCTTGCTTCTATCCCTCTTTTGGTTACCATATATCCTAGAAACTTTCCGGCCTTAACACCAAAATGGCATTTTGATGGGTTCAGTTTCATGTTATATTGGTCAAGGATATTGAAAGCTTCTTCAAGATCTCTGAGGTGATCCTCAGCTCTCTTTGACTTCACCACCATATCATCTATGTAGACCTCCATAGTCTTGCCTAATTGATCCTTGAACATCATGTTGACTAGGCTTTGATATGTTGCCCCTGCATTTCTTAGTCCAAACGGCATATCAGTATAACAGTATATGCCGGTAGGGGTCATGAATGTTGTATCCTCTTGGTCGAATGGTTCCATCTGAATTTGTTGAAATCCAGAAGAAGCATACATAAAAGTGAGCTTTTCATGCCCTACCGTTGCATCCACCATGGAGTCTATATGTGGTAACGGGAAAGATTCCTTGGGGCATGCCTTGTTTAAATCTGTAAAATCGACACACACCCTCCACTTTCCATTCTTTTTAGAAACAACAACAACATTAGCCAACCATCTAAGATACTTAACCTCTCTGATCATACCGGCCTTAAGAAGTTTTTCAACTTCTTCTTGTATGATCGCGTTCCTCTCAGGAGCGAATTTTCTTCGCTTCTGATGGACGGGTTTAACAGATAAATCAAGGCCTAATTTATGAGTAATTACCTCCTTAAAAATACCTGTCATGTCTGAATGTTTGAAAGCAAAAGTGGATTTTCTTTGCTTCAAGAAGGATATCATATCCCCCTCGATCTTGCTGGGGATACTGGATCCTAGGAACACCTTTACATCTGGATCCTCGGGGTCCAAGGATACTTCTTTAATGTCTTTCTCCCGAGCTTCCAGTACGTCCCTAGGATGTTGCTGTGGTTTTTATGTTATAGTTTGCTTGGCTGTCGGCTTCATTGATGAAGAATAATAGTTCTTGGCCTCCACTTGATCGCCGTCTATTCTTACTACTGCCCAAAGGGTAGGGAGTTTAATGCATTGGTGGTAAGTTGAAGCCACTGCCTTCATCCCATGTAACCAAGGCCTGCCTAAATAACATTGCAACTAGAAAGGTTATCAATAACACAAAATCTTTGATAAGAATTTAACCCATCGATGTATATTGGGAGGTGAATTTCCCCCAATGTTTTCTTGGTTTCTCCACTGAAACCAACCAGCACCGATGTCCTTGGGATGATCTCCGAGTCTTGTATGTTCATCTTCTGAAGAACATCATGTTGGATGATATTGACTGAGCTACCACTGTCGACCAGTATCCTGCGTACATAATGGTTAGCAATAAATAAAGGGACAATCAAACCGTCATGATGAGGATCCTGAATGCTTGATTTATCTTCTTCGTCGAAGAAGGTTCTTTTGTCAGTGGTCAAGGTGGTGGATATAACCGGTCGTTCCCCGTTATCCAATTTGATCTCTTTGGCGAGCCTCTTAGCTGCAGAGAAGGATGTGCCGCATATGTCTGATCCTCCAGAGATGAAGTTGATCATATGGGCATCAGGTCCGTTATGGTAAGGATCCTGAATGCTCATATTATCTTCTTGATCGAAGAATATCCTCCTGTCGGTTATTGAAGTAGTGGGAATAAGAGGTCTTCCCCCATAATCCTACTCGGTCTCTTCGGTGAGCTTCCTCGTTGTAGAACAGGAAGTTTGAAATACGCCATAGTCTTTGGAGGTGAAGTTGATCACGTGCGCATCTGGCGGTGGTGGAGTTGCTTTTGGTGGAAGATCTTCAGGATCCTGGATCTTGGATTTCTTCATTCCCAAGAGCTCTTTAACGTAGCCCTTGCTCAGGAGTTATCCAATTTCCCTTCTTAGGCCAATGCAATCGTCCATCATATGGCCAAAATCTTCGTGGAAGACGCACCACTTAGATTTGTCTCTGAAGTTGGTTGACTTCTCATTCTTTCGGGGCCATCTTGCATTCTCCCCTAGATCCTTCATGGCACAAATCAAGCCATGGGTATCTACGGAGAAGCAATATTTTGAGATGGTGGGATAGTCTTCATCATCATCTCCTTCTTCAACAGCTTGGACATTTTGGTTGTTGAACTTGGAGTAGGGCTTTGAGTTGTTGTTCTTGTACGAGTATCCTTGTTTTTTGTCGGGAGATTCTTGTTTGGTTTGTCCCCCTAACCGATCCTGGATCCTTTTGTCATCTTCTAACCAGATGAATCTTAACGCCCTGTTCCTGACTTCATCTAAGTTCCTGCATGGAGTCATCACAAGATCATCATAAAAGGGGGAGCCCCTCTGATGTCCCATCTTGAATGCTAAAACAACAGTAGCCATGTCAAGATTAGGGATTTCCAGAGCTTCCCTGCCAAACCTCATAACAAAATCGCTAAAGGATTCATCACTAGGTTTGATAAATCGGTATAAATCACTAGTTAACTTCTCAAATTTCCTACTACAGGAAAATTGACTATTGAACAAGTTAACTAAATGAGAAAATGAAGTAACAGAAAAGGGAGGAAGACTTAGCAGCCATTTCAATGCTGATCCTGTCAGTGTGGATCCGAAGCCTTTACACAGGCAAGCTTCCTTGAGTCTCTCAGGAATAGGATTGATCTCCATCCTTTATTTGTACTGAGCCACATGTTCCTCAGGATCAGTGGTCCCATCGTAAGTCTTCATGTTAGGGGTCTGGAATCGATTCGGGATTTTAGCATCACAGATAGGTGGAGCGAATCTCGATAATTTGTGGCTTCCCTCCGGTATCTTGGGATTGGACGTATCACCCCGGGAACACTGGATATCATATCCTTAAGCTTTTGTAGTTCCTTAGCCATAGCTTGGTTGATACCTGCATCCTGCATGGAACCACGGTTAGCATCTAAGGATATAGGATCATAAAAGTTACCTCTTTGTTGAGTGAAGGTTGGCATTCCGGATGAGTAGCTGAGATAAGAGGCGTCTGCTACAGGGGTTGGTCCTCCAGAGGCTATGGTCTGCATGGGGATTATATCTCCCTCATGGATTTCGGAGGATCGTTGATGTTGGACACATGAGAATCCTTGATTTTGAAAGAAGGATCCTTGAGGCTGGGAATTATAGGATCCTTGGTGATATATTACAGAGGATCCTGGTTGAAGGATGGATGATCCTTGTTGGAAGTATGAGGATCCTTGAGTTTGCTGACCCATGGACCCTTGTTGAAGGATAGATGATCCTTGCTGAGACAACGGGAATCCTTGAGTCTGTTGACCCATGGACCCCTGTTGAAGGATAGATGATCCTGGCTGAAACAACGAGGATCCTTGAGTCTGTTGACCAATGGATCCCTGTTGAAGGACAGATGATCCTTGTGTGAACTGAGCCAGCATCATGGGCATCAGGGGAGTGTGATCCTCCGCTGGCCTCTTAGTCATCTTGAGATCTTCTATCTCACGAAGGATCCTTTGGTTGGTCTTGTTCTGCTGCTCCATGTATGCTTTAAGCTGCGAGAACATAGATGAAACATCACTGTTAGTATTAACCACCGGCGTAGCAGCAGCGGTTTTCGAGCTCTGGAAGACTAGTAGTTGTGTCTTGCTCCCAGCACTAGCAGGTCGTGGTGCTCCCGTGATTGGCGGAGGCAGTGGCGGCAAAGTTCTTGATGAGAGGGGAACCGAAGACGGCATGGTTGATGAAGCAGAGGTTGATTGAGAGGCCATTGATAGTGATATGGGTATGAAAAAATCGAAAATTGATGGGAATGATATGGATTATAGCATCAACGGCCCCACGGTGGGCGCCAAATTGTTTTGGATAAAAATCTGCTAAGGATAATGTATCCAAATCCGTAAAGTGATGTCTAGTGCTAAAACGATAACAGTTATTATATTAACGAAAATGGAATGAACAACGTGATTTGGTAAGAGGAAAAACCCTTTGATCTTGTTTAGATCAAAAGAAAAAAACCCCGGGTGATGACAACTCGTCGATCACCAATTTATTAATCACAAAAAAGGGTTACAAGTGTTTGGAGATTATGATCGATATTACAATGAAATGCTAGTGTATAGAGAGAATTATGAGTTCTGCTCTAAGTGTGTGTGAATACAAGTGATTTTCTAATCGATCATATCTCGATGTTTATAAAGAAAATACATTTAACAACAAGTCCTAGTTATCCGCCACTCTTCCATAACTTCTTCAACGTTCCTTGACAACGTGCTAGAAGTTTCCAGTAGCTAACTTTAAGGTGGACTCAGTCATAGAGTCGTTACTTCTGTTGAATAATAACCTACACACGTGAAACAATTGTTAATAATACCAACCTCTGAGGATCCTTGATCTTCGACATGGTCCTGGAACTCTTCAGGAGGATAACTGATCCAGGCATATTTTCAAGGATAACATATCCACAGCATTGAAAATATCAGTCCTAACAGTAAACCTAAACCGACTGAATGCACAACAATAGTAAACATCAATACTCATAGATTAATCAATAATAGTTACAAAGTATTCGTTCTTAATACATGAGAAAACTGAAAATGATACAAACTTTACATCCCGGGTATGATTCGAAAGATTTAGTCGAGCTTCGACATCACGAAATCTTCAATTATGATGTATTGGAACATGGATATGATCTCGGTATGATTTGGAGTGATGGATTCGTTCTGTCTTTGCTCTAGAAACTGCCTGGAATGAGTTGTGTATAGATAGGGTCGTCAAAAGATTCATAACACAAACACCCTTACATTACCGTCTTCGCCACCCATCGCGATACGCGATGGGGTCTTCTGGGGTCCATCACGTATCGCGATGGCCAAAGTTAACGATCAATTTTTAATTCCCATCGCGATACACGATGAGTTTTCTCACCAGCAATGAAATATTCTTTTACATGGTTTTGCGTGTTGGACGTCCCGGGCCTTCATCTCATGCCTCAACTGGTCCAAATTAACTGCTTTAACGTTTGTGACCTGAAATGCAATAAACGCGTATGAAGTATCAAAGTTTCCATAATAAACGATTAAAACTAACAATAAAACAAAAATAAATATATACAAATTAACCACCCATCACATCCCAACACTTATACTTTGCTTGCCCTCATGCAACTCTAAATTAAACATTAACCTCCATCATAGGTATGTGAATTATCACCATTAATACTAGTAAGGTTTAATGTCATACCCGGTTTTCCAGAGTGACACTTTCTAGATTGACAACGCACAAATATGATTGAATGATGCAATAAAACAATAGAGCCGACCAGATGACACTACAAAAAAGACTGGTATTAAGGACTGAAAATGTAGTCTCTAACACTCACCTATGTACCTAATAGTCATTAGGGACTGATTTACCAGTTCCAAGCCAATAACAGATGCCTAGTCCTAAATAGTGGTTTTAGTAACTAAAATTCAGTCCCCGTTGTATAGCATCAACAAGGACTAACAATCAGTCTTCAATATAGAAAAATTCAGTCCTTAATTTGTCACCCCGATATAACATCATTTTAGTCTCCAATACACTTTTTTAGTTACTAAAAATCAGTCTAAAAAACAATGATTTTTCAGTCTTGCTGCATAACTTTACAAACTAAAAATCTGTCCTCTAAACGTGTCTTTATTGTCCCTAATACATGTTTTTATATTTGCAGTGACATATTAAATCAGTCTTTAAAAGATGTTTTTAACACTGGGAATTAGTCCCCAATATCACTTGCTTTCAGTCATCAATATGTTTTAAAGACTGAAAATCAATCTCATATATCATCATGTTTTTAACATATTTTTTTGAAACACAAATATATATTCAAAGAAGCAGGCCTCTAACAAGGAACTAGACCCATTAAACAAAATACAAACAAATACAATATTTACAGAATCACCAACATGCTAATCACAAAACCATACAATCAAATCTACATAATTTGTCCCAATCTAACACTTAATCGCTATATTTTTATCCATAGAAACATGTTCCCCTCAATGTTTTCCCAAATCTTCTTTACCCCACTCATCTAGTCATCATTTTAGCGTTCTTTGCCTTCCAAGTCCACCAACACAAGGCATTACAACCACATATACAATACAACCTTTTTTTCTTAACCTGAAACTTGAACACATGAAAAAGAGAGAATCAAAACCCATTTGCAAAAATAAATTTAAGAGAAACAGTTTCATTAAAGACACACCTTTCTAATTACCATGACAATTTTCATGAGAGATACCTGGAAATATGCTTATTATAATATTATGCATCTTCAAAACTCCATGTTGAATGAACTACCAACCACAATTACCACACTTTTTCATGGTTGACTCATTCAACAACATTAATTTTATTAGATCTTGACCAGTAAAAACGTATACATTCACAGTTACTCGTTGATATGCATATGTAAACATACATGTATAACCGAGTCGAGTGCTACAATAAAGAAAATTAAAAAAATGATATGAAATTTGTTAAAAAGAAAAGAAAAATGACACATACCTGCTCATGTTAAGGCTCAGATGATCGACGTTTATTATTATCTCCAAACTGGACATAATCGCAGACAATATTACAGCAAATCATAAAATTTGAATTGAAATTTATTAAAAACATGAAAAAAGTAAAAATAAATTGTACATGCTTATGTCGAAGTTAAGTTGAGAGGCGTTACTGATATCCCAAAACTGATGATAATCGAGTGCAATAATAAGACAAATCAATAAATTGTAATGAAATTGTTAAATATTAATAGAAAACTGAAACGCACTTGCTCATGTTCAGTGTCAGATGTATCGAAATAAGCACATATCACCGACAAGTTTACTGCTAGGCATCCAATCGCCAACGAGAATGTTCCTCTTCTCCATTATCAAACATACCATAACATTATTTACAGCCGAGACCGACAATAACAACATGCCAAATAGTGGTGGAGAAGAAACAACATGATCCATATCTTGTATCTGAGTCCAGAGATGTGCTTCGTCACTTCAAAATCGATTTCCATTCTATGGAGGAGGGATTTTGGGGGGGATAAGAAGAGAATGAAAAATTAGGGCAAACATATGAACTTTTTAAGAATACTCGGGAGGGAAATGGATAAAATAAGGAGGGAATTCAAAATTTTTGGGTAAACGATGGTGATTTTTTAGACGCAAATCAAATTTTTTTTTAATTAAGAAATGGGTGGCGACGCAGCTTGTTGCCCGCCTACCTGCTATGTTGATGTAATATATAAGTTTCTTAATAAAATTCACTTGAAGTACTTATTATCCCAAAAAAAAAAATTAAGAAAATTATAACTAGATGTAAGTAAAACTAGTGCGGTTCGGTATGCTTTTGAATTAAAATCAAACCGATAATTAAAACTTTTGTTTTTGGATATTTGAAATTGTTCGGTTTGAATTTTTTTTTCAATTTTGGTTTTTGTGGTTTCAGTTTTGGTTTTTTGGATTTTTCCAATTTGAGCCTGGAAATTTTAGGTTGAAAAGAAAATTGGTCGAAAATAATGAATTTAGGTCTGCATAATTTTGTTAATTGTTAACTAATAGATTATTATGCATTTGGCCTAAAGTATTTGATTTACATATTTATTAAATTACTTAAAATAAAAAAATAAAAAAACTAGAAATTCTTGTCGCACTTCTAATTTTTGTCTCAATTAACTATAGGTATAAATGCTATATAAAAGGATACTCGGGAGGGAAATGGATAAAATTAAGGAGGGAATTCAAAATTTTTAGGTAAACGATGGTGATTTTTTAGACGCAAATCAATTTTTTTTTTAATTAAGAAAGGGGTGGTGGCGCAGCTTGTTGCCCGCCTACCTGCTATGTTGATGTAATATCTATGTTTCTTAATAAAATTCGCTTGAAGTACCTATTTTCCTAAAAAAAAAAATGAAGAAAATTATAACTATATGTAAGTAAAACTAGTGCGGTTCGGTATGCTTTTGAATTAAAATCAAACCGATAATTAAAACTTTTGTTTTTGGATATTTGAAATTGTTCGGTTTGAATTTTTTTTTTCAATTTTGGTTTTTGTGGTTTCAGTTTTGGTTTTTTGGATTTTTCCAATTTGAGCCTGGAAATTTTAGGCTGAAAAGAAAATTGGTCGAAAATAATGAATTTAGGCCTGCATAATTTTGTTAATTGTTAACTAATAGATTATTATACATTTGGCCTAAAGTATTTGATTTACATATTTATTAAATTACTTAAAATAAAAAAATAAAAAAACTAGAAATTCTTGTCGCACTTCTAATTTTTGTCTCAATTAACTATAGGTATAAATGCTATATAAAAGTAAATATACGAATTTTACTACGATTGCTTAAGCGTCGATTAAAGCCGATATTATCACTTATATCAATTCACTAACCAATGTTGAACTCAATGGTAAATATTGACATCCATTTATCATTATTAATTAATATTGACTATTTTTGTTTCGATGTTTGAAACTTCACTTAATTCTTGAGTGACCATTTCCTGAGAAGAGATGTCCACTGAGATCTGAGTAACCCTCAAACATTGACCCCCATTGAAAAATATTGACTATATAAACCATTGTTGATCAAAAACTAACTATAGTCGATAACTCGATACCCTTGATCAATTTCAACCGTACTTAACCGTCATTGATCAAGATTTGCTCTAAATGCCCCAAATGGACCCTAATTTCTCCTAATTGATGCAAATTAATATTGACAAGCATTAACACTAATTGCTCGTATTGACCAACATCATTAATACTCAACAATCATTATTCAACACACAAAACATTTCACATAATGATATCAGTCCTTGATAAATATTTTAATTAGAAATATTAAGAAATAATTTCACGGTCCACTATGTTCCTTATCTACTACTCTAATAAAAGAATACCACTATGTGCCACTTGTCACTCTCTCAATCATCCTCACTTTTTTAAACACATTTGTTATTTGGATCACATGTGGGTCATTATCCAACCCAAAATAGCTTTATTCTTATGTATGTATAAAGAAAGTGTGTTAATGTTTATTTATTTCTTTTTTTTCCTTTTTATATTTTAACATAATAATTTGAAACAATTTAGCTATAGAAAAAGAACATGCCAAATGGGATAGAAGTGGTCGAAAGATTGCTTTATTACTTTTTTTTTTTAAATATTTTCACGAATATAAAATAAAAGACAATTAAAATACTTTCTTCCTTTAAAATTTTCATTATATACATTGACTACATTCTCATAAATTTGTTTATCCATATACTAACCATTTAAATTTATTCTTTTGGTTTATTTTGGAAAACTAGAATCATGAAGTTCTTTTCTTAACTATAATATATATAACTAGCTTTCATTCTCTGTAATACGAGGTTGTTTTATATTATTCATTTCTAATATTAATATATTTTTTTGGATTTTAATATTATTTATTGTAAGGAAGTTATTAATATACTTATGATTTGATGATGAAAGAGTTCACAAATAAATGAGATGTTACAACCCGGTTAAAAGTTATATGAGTTTGGTGAGACCCATGACCCTTTTTTTTTACTATAAAATTGTTACTTAAGTATAAATAATATCTTAAAAAAACGGATACTAATTTTTAGTATATCTCTATTTTAGAGGATTTTCATATCAATTATTTGATAAGATTAATTTTTAATATAATGAGATGTTATAACTTGTTTAAAAGGCTATCTGGGTTAGGTGATACCCATACCCGTGTATTCGGTTTGAATGCATGAGAAACATTCATTTACAAATAAAGCAATCTGGTGGCTTGAGAGAATTTAAGGAGGTTTCACTTATATATATTTAACATTAAGATTTAATACATAATCTTGTTTTATTATTTATGGTTGGCTTGTACTTGAAAGAGCCCGTGTTTTCACACGGACATCTATACGTCGTTTTGTCAAGATTTACAGCAGACATTGACTAAAAGTTTGATTATTGATAAATTAGGTATATTGACCAACACAACCGCAAACGTAGTGTACAAATATTTACGTAATGTTTCTTTAGTAATTCCTATAATTTTAATATAAATTGTAATTTTATTAACAATATATGATAATTGTGTTGTCATATTTTGATTAGCGCTCAACTTTTAAAATTTTATCAATTCCCCGTGTAATACACGGGGCTCAAACTAGTTTAATATAAACTCGTATTAGTCACTAACATAACTCATGTAATAATTAGTTTCTAATGCCCTTGCAAATAATATACAAGTCCCGTATACTATATACTTGAAACTATTGAAGTGGTCGTGGATGCTCTTCTCACTAATGGATTAATTAGGAGACACTGAAAATCAATCCTACACATTTCATATACAAATTGCATTATAGACTAGCTATTAGTCTCCAATTTGGGGTTTTACATAATCTATTAAATCGAATTTTCAGTCTCTACTGTATTTCGTTTAAATGTTAAGAGCTATCTGAGACTGAATAAGAGTCCCTAATTATTTCATACACAAAACTCTTGAAAAAGAGTAGAGCTTGCGTAAAATATTTAGAGACTGAAAATTAATCATTGATCCTTTCATATGGAAAAGGCGTTTGAAAACGATTATCAGTCCCCTATTTACCCGTTTTGAAAATATTAAGAACTAGTTTTTATTCCCTAATACATTTTTATGTGTTAGAGGCTGATGATCAGTCGCCATGCATCTGCCCCATTTCTCATTACATACTAAAGAGTGAAATTCAGTCGCCAATAAGTTTCCCTTCAAAACTTTATATTGCCTAGCCATATTTGTAACTGAAATTCAGTCTCAAATAAGGACCTACAGTATTAACGACTGATTATCAATCACCAATATTAAACATAAAAAATTCAGTCCCCAATAATATCAGTGACTGATAAATTAGTCTCCGATATTATGTATCTGAGACTGATATATCAGTCGTTTATAGTTTAGTGTCTAATGGTCACTTTTTTGTAGTGCGAGTGTACTTTGTTTCCGATTAAGGCATACATGTTCATACCCCTCACACTATCAACACTCCTCTCGGTTTAATATATGGATTAGCAAAAGATGTGCTAGTATATGTCTCTGCCCTCAAATACCAAATATGAGTCACGACTTAATATGCTTGCAGGACAGTCTTATCTCCACCCATTACCCACCGGTTGCATAAAGACTCGAACTAAAGTTTTGCTGAGGCTTAGTTTTGGGCGCGGATCAGGCATATTTGTGACTAATGTGGATGAAAACCAGTTTTACAAATACACAGACAAATATTCAAAAACAGACAAACTGCTAATTACACAGTATGAACATAAACTGATAACTTCTTTTTGGCTTTTTGCAGAATTTTTTTTACTGATAAACAATACACTAAAACAAAAATATACAACTTTGTCATTCACATATTTACAACTCTGTTGACTATATATACAACTCGATAACGAACTAGATTTCATCACACAGGGTTAAAATTAAATAAAGGCCAAGGCTGAAATGGTGTGTAATGTTCGGTTTAGCAAATTTAAAGGAACGAGGTCCAGACGAGCTCCTAGGGGGACAATGTTGGGCAAGGAATTTTATTTAGTGGGGAAAATGTATGTACGGGTTTTCTGAAGTCCTAATCTCCATACAGGTGGTGGTATTAAGATCTCGATAAGCATTTAACAATCAAGTTCTAATTCTTTAAAACATATCGGTTTCCCTCAATAAATGATAAGACATGTCTTATATTTATTATTATATATAATATGTGTATAAAGTATAGGGGGCTATTTTACAATATGTATGGAATTATGGGTTGCCGATATGAAACATGTATACCCGTCCCCTTGACTCGTTATCCCCGCCTAAACGACCACATTTTCAACTTCTCTTTTTTGAAAAATTTGTTAGGAAAACTATCAAGAAACTGACAAGCAAACCATGACCAGAAACCTATAACTTGGCATTAATGACAATAACTAACAATTAATAACTTTGGTTTCCGTACACTTTTTGAGGTAATATCGGGCTAAAATTTTCAAATTTCCCCCATCCCCACACTTGAGGTTTACATTGTCCTCAATGTTAAAATATTTAAACAATTAATGAAAATTTGAGGAACGGGGGTTAAAATTGACCGTTTAACAATTTTAAAAATCGGGGCTCTGATGTGATGGTTCTACTAAACAATTATATAATTACACTTCTATCACTTTAAATGAAGATAACAAAATAGTTTATGAAACTGAAATCACCTGATATGAATGATAATGCAAAGCTAAACGTGGGTCGTAAACTCTCGTGAAAACTCGTCTCCCCCAAACACCATCATCAAATCTGCAAAATCTCTAGACGTGTAGAAGCAAGCTTCTCACAAATTTCAGACATAGGTCTTTTAATACTTTTGAAAAACTGATTTTTTTACTAATTTTATAAGACGATTACCGAACCGATTATTAAGTTTCATAATAAACTTTATGAAAGAAGTTAAAAATGTTAGATGACCTAACTCACCGATGCAGCGCTAAAACGGAAACGAAGATCGAATCACGTTGATTCAGTGAATACCCGTGATGAACTTCCAAAACCCCCAAATCCCACCCAAAGGTCAAGGGAAAATGAAGTGAAAAATCTTTATTATCAAAATTCACGTATGATCTTTCACATTACACATACTGAATATAAATAGATGTTCTAATACGAAATGGGCCTAAAAAAGGTCATGGCCAAACACAAACCCAAAAATAAAAACATAAAAACTGCTGAAAAAACATAGAAAGACCCAAAACTTTATTTAGAAGGCGTTTTTGGGCTTCGGACGGGGGCAAATCGCCATAGGCGTTTGTCATGTGTTCCTCGTCTCAAGCTTCGATTTGACTGTTAATGGGCCTGAAACGGAGTTTCGTGGGCCAAGTTATGCCCGTTTTCGTGGGCCACCTTTTGTAGCGTGATCTTGGGCCTCAAGAAACATAATAGCCCGGTCTTCAACACTTGGGCCCACATTACTCACTTTCGTAGGAATCAAGATTGCATTTAGCATATGCAACAAGCCCTTGAAACCCCTCAGTAGATCGGGTGAAAGAGGGACGTCTCGTGAGGGTTTATAGTGAACAACACCCGCAAAGTTCCAAATACAACAAAATATACAATAAATCAAATACAACACACATCAAACCAAATATATATATATATACACACACAAATTATCCATCCGGTTACCCATACAATTTTTTCCAATATAATATTAATTTATACAGACCATGATCATATATCAACAGAATGTGGAGCAGTCTGACGATGAGTTGGAATACCCATCTGCATCGCAACCCCCGCTGCCGTAACCAGAGGTGGTGGAGCCTGTGGTCCCGGTCGGACTGGAACCAACGAGGGAGGATCATAAAGCTCACAAATCCATGGCCCTTCGGGCATCCTCCAACACAAAAACCTCCGTCATTGGTCCAAGAGTGAAGTACTCCACTGGATATCTGTCAAATGCCCCTAATCTCTCGACAATCCTCGTAATATATGGCCCCAACGATAACTGGGCCAATAAACCATGCAAACTACTGTAACACCTCGGCTAAAGCGGAATACGCCCGAGTGTGACGTACAGATTGCCCAAATCACATGTGACACTATTAAGTGACAATATTATCATTAATTAATTTAAACATCAAGTACACAAGTTTGTAACAAGAAATACAAGAAAATACAAGAACAATTAACAACTTTGTCCATTTATTAATATAACTTAAGTTCTAGTGTCTTCTCCGTTTCATCCTCTAATAATTATACCTGTAACGTATATATAAAATAAAGTAAACTAAATGAATAGTTGGTGAGCTCACACAAGTTTTGATATACGTACATAAAAATCATACAATTCCATGAACAAGTGTAAATGAGCAAGTAATGTCCTTTCTAACTGGGATTGTGCACCAGCGTACTCAGATAAGCGCAAGTAAGGTCCTTTCCGGTTGGGATTGTGCACCAACGTACTCGGATAATGAGGCCCTTTACCACTCATAACAACAAATGTATTGAGCGCAAAGGGGGGCGTATGATCATACTATCTTGAAGTAATCCATGAGCAAGTAATTTGTAGCAAGTAACAAGTAAACACAAAAGTCCATGTAGCGAATTGTAGTTTGTAAATAATGAATAAACGAAATTGAATTTTTGATAGGATATATATGCTACCCTCAAAATAGTTAAAAAGGGTAAAAATGGGGTGTGAAAAACTCACCTTGATGTTGAAGACAAACTTGAAATAAAACCGAAAGTACGTAAATGAAATCGAAGCAATTGAACGTCACGAATTAGAATTAAAAGCATAAAAATTAATATTAACTGGCGATTTATAAAATGTAGATATTCATACAAGCACTATAAGTATTTTCTAAGCGATTCTTAGAATCCTTAGTATCCAAACAATCCCACAGATTACTAAAAGTTTGACTTTCGTTGACTTTTGACCAAAAGGTCCATGTTGTTGACCGTTGACCAAAATATTGACCGTTGACCCTAAATGTTGACCGACGACCCGTTGGTGGCTTTTGACCAACTATCTAGACTTAAAATAATCATAAGATATTCATAGTCGCAACCTAACAATCGATCATGTAATTTACAGTTAATCATTTTTCATGCAACCCTATGACTAAGTCATACTTTTACCAATTTCATTTCTCATAAGTAAAACCAAGAATTTAGTCAAATAATTTCAAGTTGACCAATAAAGTCAAATTTCAATATAACACAACAATCTTTGTACAAACTACAACTATTTTTACCAAACAGCATGCTGGATAAATTTGGGCAGGTTTTAAGTCACCAAAACCTAATTTTTTAACCAGTCAAAACATGTAAATAATTTACCAAATAATTCCCACAGATACTTTCAAGTATTAGAAACAACATAAAATTTTCTTGTAATATTTCAACACTCACAAACATCATGAAAATTCATACACTACAGCAATCTATTTTCAACTACCATATCAGCACAACAGAATATAAATATTTGCTAAAAATTTCATATATGTCCAATTTATGCAAGACAAATTGGATGGGATTCTTAAGTCAATTCATAACATTACAGAAGTGGAATAATAGTCATATCTAGTTTTAATCTCAAGTTATACAATTTACAATACAGCTCAGAAAATTTCTCTTTCAATCAGGATTGCAACCCGATTTTGTAAATTAATAAAAACTAGTCAAACAAAGTCTAAAAATTATGATTCTTGACTTTTTGAAAACTAGATTTAAAGTAATTAATAATAGTATCACAAATCAATCAGAAACACCAATGTATCATCAAGTTACACAATCTATAATCTAAAACTCAGAATCTGTAAACAAGAAGATTCAAACCAAAAGTCACAAAAATCATGATTCTTATATCCTTATGATCTTTAATCATCAAGGAACCATTTTTTTATAACCAAGTCTCATGTATTTCATTATTTTACTGATTTATAAAATAATATTTATGTACAAAAGGTTTCCATATTTTCTTTTATGACAAGACACACAATTTCTTTTAAAACCAACAACTTGATAATCTTTTTATTTCTTATAATTATATGTGTTTAGATACTCAATCCCACAATCCCAAATCAAAGAAACATAAACAAGATATATATTAACTATGCTTACTTACTTGCTTGATCAATTCTATATCACTATTTGTTCCAAGAATCACCCAACTTGATTATGATATTTTGAGAGTGTTTTAGAAAAATAAAATGTATGTGTGTGTGATGTGATATGGACGGCCAAAAGGACGAAAAAGAAAAGTTATAACCTTAATTGTTATTTACTCATCATTAACACAATCATTAAGACATAATTAATTTTATTAAACTTTAGGTTATGTTATTTTAATTATTCACTTCTCTTACAACATATAAGTATACAACAACTAATCATGTAGCATATAACACAATTTCACCCATCATATATAATACATGTAACATATCATGTGTGACAAATTTATTATAACATATCATATATAATAACATGTGTGACAAGTTATTATTCTAGTTATCAATAACTAGTTACTCTCACTTAGGTCACAAACGACACCACTGACTCAATGTATGCATACATGACACTATATGCATGGGAGTTCATTAACTTGGTTAACAGAACTAACTGGGTTTACTGACACAGTCAACATGATTTAACTAAAATGCCGGGTGTCACATCGGGGATTAGAAATGTTGGATGTATATTTTATTATGGAGTTGGATATTATAATATGTTTTTATACATATATTTATAAATAAAAAACCGAAAATTTAAAACAGGTCGGATTTTTGGGTTTGAAAAGTAACAAATGTTACAACTACGTCCTTGGGAAAACGACGTGAGCAGCAACATCGTAATGTTGGCCTCTCGGCCATTAACGATCGATAATGAGAACAACACATCCAAGTTGCTACACTTATTGCGGCCCGAATGACGACCAACGATAGTGAAGCAACGATCCGGTGTAAATAGCGATGAACGGGTCCCGAATGGATGACGCCACTAATGAACTCGAGTGGCCCCGTTCGCGATCTGCTACCAGAACTGAGCTAACTGAGCCTCAGACCCTTAGTCAACCAGAACTCTCTATTCCTCCAAGCCCGGAATGTATATCCCTTAAAACTCTGTACAAACCCAGGAGTCTAAACCTCCTACCGTGTGTAATAGCCCGTGGCCACTACGAAGTCGGGAACCGACATCTGTCGTCCAAGTGAGAACGACACGACATGTGGTTCGGTAAAATCGGTGGCCGTGTGTATAAATGTCGAATATGACTCACGTGTGAGCTCGACATAGGGAATTGAGTCACACACGAGTACCCGGGCCCACCGATCAGGTATCAAGTCCCTCAATCTAGCCTCCACCCCTAAAGTAGCCAACAACGGCCAATCAAAAGTCCTATGCCTAAATAGTTGCATCCCTTTAATCCTGGTCAACCTAGTATACTCAACAGTATGAATACAAAACCTGAGCACCATATGATGTGTGTGTCGACCATCTCCTACTATCTCATATCGCTCAATTTCTGGAGTAATCGGTAACTCTGGACCATCATAGTGTATCTCGCGAGGTGGTCTCTGTGCTGCTCGATGAAGCAATACGGGTCAGGTGCACCCCGAGGAGCAGCAACGGGGCCACGACAGCCCACACCCTCTGGTTTGGGCCTCGATCTCTTGCGCTCGGCGACACATGATGATCCTGGAATATCAGACATATCTGTAAATTGAAACATGCAAGTTAGATATGTCAACAATAAGCTGTGATGACGAATGTATAGCATTTCGGTTGCGTCGTCCCACACAATAAAATAATATTAGAATACAAATAAAATAATAAAATAATAAATAAATAAAAAACAAAAAAATAGGGGACACCCTGTACAATATTTGTAAAACCATATTGCCCCGCCCGAACGAAGATTGAGTACGGGCGATTCAATCAATATTCAATTCAAACTCACTTCAACAAAGTATCCCCACGCTCAATTAAACTAAATAGACAAATGACTCAACCTATATACAAATCAAATGACCGACTATCTCGAACTATGTGCAAACAAAAAAATCATATGTCGGAAAAACAAATAAGTAGATGACATTTCGGGTTTGTGATATAAAATCTTAATAAAATATTGTTAAATAAAGTTTAAAAAGATCGTTTAATACCGAAACCTCACTATCATTACAATAATAATAATAAAATAATGATTTTTAATATTTTTGAACTTAAACCCGACTCGTCATCCCTTATGTTTAGCAAAACCGACAATCTCCTTTAACAATCTAATTGCCCATCCTATACCGTTTTTAATTTTTATCTATAATACATATAAAACAAATAGCAAAGAACTCTTAAAATTTAAGAGGTATCAGATTTGTTGAAAATTTACTACCTATAATGAATGTCTTAAAATAGTTTGGAGGTCATAGTGGTCTTTTAGTTGATACACACCCACTGAAATATTTATGGTTGGTTTTATATTTACATCTTTTACTTCACAACTATGCTCAGATTTTGTAAATTTAAACAACAATTATATGTCTACCCCCATATCTTTACCCATTAGTTCCTCAACTTTTATTCTTTTTTTAGTTTTTCTTTTATATCTTCTAATATATTTCGTTTTGAAAAGTTCTGAATATACCCTTGCGACATGCTTATTTTTTTCAATGTTTCAATATAACTTTTATCGAATGTCAGTATGTGAATTATAATATACAGGTCATTACATTGAAACATAAGTTCAAGTGACATAGAAATACATTATTGTATTTCTGATGCAGTAATGACCCTTGCGACCTGTATATTATAATTCACATACTGACATAGAAATATAAGTTCAAGTGGGCCACAGTAATTTGACTATTGATCAATTATATTTCTATTTACTGTGGCCCACTTGAACTTTGTTCAAATCCCTACATTATTGTTATAACTTTTCGGATATTTTAGCATTGATTTTCTTATGGACAGGCCGTGTAGGCCCAAAAAATAGGCCAATTTTCTTTAATGGCCCATTACATAAACTATTAAATATCCCACCACACTCGTAAAATCATTAACCTAATTCGACATTCGTTAATTCAATAACACCACAGCCGCCGTGGTCGCCTACAACCCTAGATGGTAAGATCCATTGTTAATGACTGAGGAAAACAAACATCATCCCAGGTTAAACATCCTTTAATTCTTGTTTTGTTTGATTTCTTTCTATCTTGTTTGGAGTTCTTATCATGAGAGAAATTCGTTATGATTTTATTGTTATCTTTCGATTTTTTCATATATATAGCAGGCTTACTTGTTAGCTGTTTTGTGATGCAAGGTGGTGAAGAACACGCTCATAACATGCTGACTGTTCATAGATTTGTAACAAAGTACCACAGCAATAAAATGGTAATATTAACGTTTACAATTTTGACATTTTAGTTCAACTCCCTCTTAGTATGTGGCACAACGCCACCAAAAGCAATGGATCTTACCAAATTCTTATTTGTGTTATATGTATTTAGTTAATAATTGATGTTTTAATTTGATTTGTTTGTTTGATGATTGATTATAAAAGTTTAATTAAATTGGAATAGAGGATTTATATATATATATATATATATATATATATATATATATATATTTAAAGAAGAATTAGGTTTACTTTCCTGATTGATAACAAAATTTGATACAAAATTTGGAAAAATTAGACTAACATTAATGGAGTTATAGAAATCCGAATGTTTAAGTAAAATGCATTTTCTAGTTTAATTGTAGTTTACCGAAAATATTTTGAGTAATTTCATTGTATATTTATAAATGAAGTGATTAATATTAACAAAATATGTTTCATAATTTGTGTTAGAGATAGTGTTTAGTAGCTAAATTATAAGTTTTATTTAGATGTGTTTGTTTGATGATAAATCATAAAAATATCTTTTAAATTGAATTGGAATAGAGGAATAAAATAACTTTTAACACATATATTTTTTATTTTTTTCCAACGCTAAGTTTCTTACTTCGCGGGACTTGACTGATAACAAAACTTGAAAAAATTGAGAAATCAGTTTAACATTCGTTATTAATATAGAAATCTTAAAGTTAGAAATACGTACTTCTTAATTAAAATATTACATTGTAGTTTATTTACATATGAAGTGATTAATATTGACTAAACGTGTTCTATAATCTAAGTTGCTGATGATATGCAGATTGCATCGTTTCCACCATTAACTCGGGCGATGCAATGCCCGTCGAAGGATCGAACGCGGCAGATGGCTATATGCAAATGGTTCGGCAGGAGCAAACTCTCAGGTGCGAGACTGGATGGTCGTGCCACAGGATGTGGTTTATTATAGGGAGGTGAGCACTTCACATATATTTTCATTACATGGTTTGATTGATAAATGATACTCATTAGTTGTACCCTTTTTCAGCCTGTAAGTCAATGACGTCCGTTTGGTAACATAATTTTATACATCGTTGTAGTTAATTATTATCGCGCACATAGTTATTAACCCTAAAATCACATTTTCCTAACTAAAAGATACTAAAATTTGAGGGGCACGTTTATCACGTCGTTATAAATACGCGTACATAAAAGGCAACAATTATGTTGCCAGTTTGGAAATTGTTTAGTGTTTTAGTTTATTGATATAGGCAGAGTGATTATAGTTGAAACAAAGAGTAATAAGGGGGACAGTGTGGTCGACCGCCCCCGGCCTGACACTCCGTAGGCAATGGCAAATGTGTATCACTTTCAACCTAAAGGTTGTTGGTTGTAGTTTTACTTGAGACATAAATTTTTTTTTTAACAACCAAAATCATAACTAAGTAAGCTCGTTTAAAAATTTAAATGATTTAACAAAAAAAACCCTTTTACTTAAGGACTAAAATTTTATTTCTTCTTCGGCTCAAAAAAATTTTACATCCTCGAAGACGGCCCTACAAAGAATACTATAAGAAAAACAATATATATTATGTAACGTGTATCACCTCATGACCTTTGTGTTGGCTTCAAAATCATCTAGTGATTAATGGAGGTTGTACAAATACGCTGTTAAAAAACAAAACACATTAGCTAATAGCTATTGTATTTACATATCTAGCTAATGTTTTGAAGTTTAGGTGTATATGCCATCACAAGTTCAAGATGAGAATTGACAAAACTCAGTACTTTGCATGTAAACTTTTACATTTTTAAAAAAGAAAATAAACAGCCATCTATATCATCTTGCATATTAAAATAATATATAAAATTATAATTTCCAATAAAAAAAGGATCTTAAAACTTAAGAAAATATTAATTTGGTACCCTATTCACATTGTTATTTACATCCTTAAACGTAACTATTTTTGACCTGATACCTTAATGGCTGCTGCAGTTATATGTTTTTAATATTTCTTTACAACCTATATCCGCTATCCAAGCTTTCAATATTGGCATTTATTTTCAGGAAAATGGACGCTTTGTCAAATGTAGTTACTCTCTGTGTGGGAAACTCTGCGCTCGTTCCTGGCCACAATTGCAACTCCACAAGCTTCAGCGCGCTCTTACAATGCCAATTCTAACTGAAGAAACACTAAGTAACCCCGGGCAGATTATAGGTAATCTGGGGGCCAGGTAATGTTTCCCACGAAGGTTAGGTCCAGCAGAGTAAGTTGTACTTCAGGGAACCTGCAAAACAGACACCGTAAGCTCGTCACTGAGAAGGGGGGGTTCCTCCTTGTGACCACCCTCCGGCGTGAGAATCAGTCTATATTGCTCTTTGAATATAAAAGTATATGAATACTATAAGAGCAGTTATCAAGTAAGTTATACGAGATTGTAGATGATCTTACCATTCCAAGATATTGGAGTATTTATAGCCGAAGGTAGGTTTTCTAGAAGGTACAGCCGGCTGAATAGTATTCCTGTTCAACCAACAGTGGATTACGCACAGGCCATACTGGTTGGTGGGTAGGTTACAGCCAACAGTAATAAAGTCGGCTGCACTATTCCACCAACTGTAGACCATGCACGTCCCACTGTCTGTGGATTGTACGCAGGCCATGCTGGTTGGTGAATAGGTTACGGCCAACAGTAATACTATTCCACCAACTGTAGGCTGCGCCTGCTCCACAGTGAGGGTTGGTGAGTAGGCAGCGGCTAATAGTGACAAACAGTACTAGAGGGTGCTCCTCCTCGCACTGTTGTCGGTGAGCTGTCACCCTGTGATTGGCTCATGGGCTGTTCTGGTCAGATCGTCTGTCCTATCCATACCTTGGTAGGTATGGTACAAAAGATCTTTCAGAATCAGACTGGCTCATTTGGGCGGGATTGTTCCCGCCTTGCTCATGCCTTCATGTGACTGCTGAAGTAGCTAGTCTTGTACGTGTAGCCCTGCTGTCTGCGGGTAGCCTTCCCTGATGGCTTGTATCCGCAACTGCGGGAACAGGCGGGGTACTTCACCATTGGGAGGCTTTCCCTGCGTGTACAGCTTGCGTACTGCGCGTAAGATTCTATGAGCATGGTGGGTCCTGCGGGAGCAGATGGCCTTTGCGCAGACAACCCTGTTCAAGGTGAGTCTTGCGGGACCAACTGGTCTCTGCTGGGACCTACCTCTTCAAGTCCCCCCAGTCCAATGTTCTTCTCATGCGTGTTTAATAAAGTGAGGTGAACTTTTGGACTTAAGCAAAGGGTTTTGAAAAGGGTTTTGTAAGGTTTTCCATGGGAAGTCCTTGTCACTTGCAGAAATGCCCGAGTTTCCTGCTTGGTCTTTGGGTATGATGCGGGTAGGTCTGTAACCTCCTCGCAAGTCAGGAGCATTGAGTCCCGGTTGTATGTATTTTCCATGAGGTTTTGGTAGTTTCGAACATAGTGATCAATTATGTTAAGACCACCAATTCCATCTTGGAGCTTCAAACAACGTAGTTCTCGACGCTCCCGCTATGCGGGGATGTTATTTCCGTTTCCGCAAGCATTGCCCAGAAGATCCTTCTTGGTTTCAATTCCCAGCGGAGCGCTAGGTATGTGAAGGGTTTTGCCTTAACACTGTACCTGCGCTCGTCTTACGGTTACTTTACTTCCAAGGTATTCCTGGCGTCAATTCCCTGCGGGTGCTAGGTATGTGAAGGATTTTGCCTTTACACTGTACCCGCACCCGTCTTATAGTTACTTGGTTGCCGAGGAATACTTGGCTTCAATTCCCTGCGGGTGCTAGGTATGTGAAGGGTTTCGCCTTAACACTGTACCCGCATCCGTCTTATGGTTACTTGTTTGCCAAGGTTTTCTTGGCTTCAATTCCCTGCGGGTGCTAGGTGTGTGAAGGGTTTCGCCTTAACACTGTACCCGCATCCGTCTTACGGTTACTTGTTTGCCAAGGTAAGGGGGGATTTTCCCGCTTACTTCTTAATATTTTCGAATTTTGAATTTTGAAATTCGAAGAGTTGGTGAAAAGATAAGAACAGTCCAAACCTCTGAAACGTCGCGCGACAGTTTCTTCTGACTGTGTCAGGACGTGCAGGAAGTTATGGTGACGTGACAGAACATGGTCATTCCAGTCGCTTTTTCAGGCGCGTGGGCGTGATTTTTCTGGCGCGTGGCCGCGAAATTACTGGCACACGTCCTTTCAACAGCTGTTGCCAGCCTGCTTTTTGCCACGTGTCATAGTTTCATTGCACCTTTGATTTCTCTCTCCTCCGCATTAAATTCACCGCATTAATTGCGATTACTATATAAAGGGGAAGAGAGTTATCTGTAATTCACACTTTCACCTTTCTTCTTCTTCTCAAGTAATTTCCGGCAAATTTTTCTGTTCAGTAAAGCCTTACTCTGAAATCTTTTTCTTTTTTCCACCATGTCTTCTCATGATACTGATGATCAGAAGACTGCTGGCGAATGCCAGTGTTCTCTTCCTGTCGATCTGTACCAGTATATCGTCAGGAAGTTCATGCTCGAGTCTCTCGAGCCTGAGTTTCCTGAACCCCACCATACTGTGTACGATGCCCCTAGTGGCAAGATCGGGGTTTATGCTGCATTCTTTGTCTACGGAAACCTTAGGTTTCCGTTGACAAAGTTTGTGTACCGTGTCCTGGAGAGGCACGGTGTGCACCTGACAGAGGTGCACCCCATAGCCATTGCCAAGGTCCGGCACTTTGAGTGGGTGTGCCGGATACTGGGCCTTGAGCCCTTTGTTGACCGTCTGATGACCTTCTACACTTGGAGGTGCATCCAGGGGTGGTACACTCTTACAACCCGTATAAAGGGTTTAAAGATTTGTACCACCGAGCGGAGTCTTCGCTCATGGAGAAGAGAGTTCTTCTTCATATCCGCTCGCGCCGTCCCCATCGCCATGAAGTTTAAGAATGGCCAGGCGCTTCCGAACCTTCCCGCCCTTAACTACGAGGAGGCGGAATGGTTTTCGAAGATATCCCGGGTCCAGTCCCCGGTTTTCCGTTTTCCGGAGTCGGCGATGGTGATGCTGGGGATGAGCCGGGTGTGGAAGGCGGCGAATGCGGATAAGGTTCCGATCGTCCTTGAATATGGTTCGAACTCTACCCCTTATGGTATGTCTTGTTTCTTTTTTGCTGACTACGATTTTTTCTAACTTTCTTGTTGATTTCAGAGGGTAACGATCTTCAGTCGCTCCTGAATCCGCGGGAGGAAGATGGTCCTGCGCGGATGGGTACTCGTGCTCTGGACGAGAACGAGTTGCCCATCCTCGAGCAGACTGCGGGTCGGTTCGTGGAGGTTTACCCGCCAGGCCAAGAGATCCTGAGCCACCGTCGGCCAGGTAAGCCTATCTTCTACCCTGAACCTCTCAAAGCTGTGCCTGCTGCTGGAGTTCATGACATTTCTTCTTCTGAGGAATCCGCAGAAGGTCCTCCACTGGTGCGGAAGAGAAAGGCTGCCGTCGCGAAGGGCAAGGAGAAGGTGGCCTCTACGGCCGACCCGGTAGTCCTATCTGACTCGGAGTCAGATAATGCAGAGGTGGCGGGGAAGCCCGGTGGTGAAGAGACCACCGCTCCGGAGGCTGCAGGTGTCACCTCCGAGGAGGCAGCGGCAACGACGGTTACCGGTGTCAAGAGGCCGGCTCCATCGGGTTCGCCCCCGCTCGTCCGTGCGTTCAAGCTCAAGAAACCCCGTAAGTACCCCCATAATTCTTGTCTAGATTTGTTGTTTAAAATAAATTTTTCTAACACTTTTGCTTGTGTAGGTGTGGATGTTGACGCATTCCAGGGTGGAGTTGGAGCAAGTATTCCCCCGCCAATGACGGTAGGCTCGGTCAGCCTTCCCGAGGCATCGACCCAGGCGTCTACGCCTGCTTCCGCTGGTTCCAGCCTTCCTGAGGCTGTTCCAGCTGAGAAGGTGTCTCCGCCGGCCGTGAGTGCAATTTTTACAGCATCTTTCACGGAGCCGGCGGTTACTGTTGCTGAGGAGGTGGCGCCAACCATGGCTACCACAGCGGCTGCCACTATACCTGCGCCACCGGCACCGACGGCCGGACCTTCAGGTATGCGCCAGGCTTCCCGCCGATCTATGCCACCTTCCCGTCTGCCTGACCTGTTGGATGGATTTCCTTTAGGTTCAGGTGATGGGTTTGGCGGCTATCGGCCTGTTATTGACCCTACAGGTACGTAGGGTTCTTTTTCCTTTACATATTTTTATCATCTTTTCCTAACTGCCTTTGTTTCTTTTGCAGTGTCGGATTCCAATGAAGTGTATGTTCCAAGATGGAACATACGCCGAGGAACAACCCTTCGCACCCCTGTGGAGTGCGTGGACTGGGCTCGCCACGCTGCTCCTCATGGTGCGTTGGGGGAAGCCATGGCTAGCTACCAAGAGGGTAGGCTAACCAATGAGCTTCGGGTTCTCCAGGCCCGAACGCAGCCCCGCGTCGAGCTGCTTTGTCGTGAAAACGACAAGTTAAAAGCAGCTCGCGCCAAAGATATATCTGAAGCGCGGGCTCTTCGGGAGGAGAACCGGCAGTTGGCCGCTGCCGCAGCCGAGAAGGAGAAGGCATTCAAGGCCCTTGAGGTTGAAGTCCAGGCGCGACTCGAGGCCCGCTCCAAGGCTGCCCAAGCTGTGAATGAACAGCTTCGGCTGGCCAAGGAGACTGCGCGAAACTCAACTGAGAGGGCTGCCAAGGCTGAAGCTGTTGCTGAGCCACTTCGCGAAGAGAATGAGCAGCTTAAATGCAAATTAAAGGCTCTTCAGCATGCTCATGACGCCTTGGCAATGGAAGATGCCAAGAAGCTGCAGGAGATCCTTGACCAGAGGGGGGTGCTTGACCGTACTGAAAGGAAACTCAAAAGCGTCGAAGAAGCTGCCGCCAAGGAAGTTCAACTTGCCAACCTTGATAAAAGCGGAGCCGAACGTGCTTGTAAAGAAAGTCAAGCTACCCTCCAATGGTTGCTTCGAGAAGCGTTGCCTCAGGTATCCTCTTTTTCTTTACGCTTTCTGCTCGTAATTAGAAGATGTTCTAAGTATTCTTTTGTAGGTTGTGCGTCAGGTCCTCTCAGAGACCTCTTACGACGATGCAATGAGCGCAGCCCTCAACGCTTCTCATGAGGATGGGCAGAAGACTGGCTTCCTGCTTGGTCTAGGGTTTGCTGAGAGAGGCTTTCCGCCCTCCAACTTCCCTTTATTCAATGTTAATACTGAAGCTGCTTATGACCAAGCTGTGAATCAGTACGCTGCCTTCCCGCATCCAGTGGTGGAGAAGGTGAATGAAGTCGCTGCTGCTGATGATGGGCTAAACATCCTTAAGGCTTTCCTTGGGCAGCCGCGCTCTGATGGTGCTGGCCCAAGCGGAGGTGGCCCTGAAGCCTGATCCTGAAGATCCCTTCCCGCTGCTAGGATAGACTTAGCTTTGTATAGATTTCTTTTAGGCGGGTAGTTACCCAGCCATTCTTGTAATTGATTGTGAAATATTAATCTCTTTGCGTATAAGATTGTTATTTCCTTCCTTGGGTTCCTTGCTTTATAAACTTATGACTTGCATACTTAGTTTGATTTAGCAATTTTCCAAGTGTTTAGAATAAGAACCTCTGAACGTGGTTGATGATGGGTTAAAGTTTCGCCTCCTCCCTCGTGATTGTGCGGGTAAAACCGTCACTTGCACTTGGTAGGATGGCTAATCTTTACCCTCTATCTGACCTGCGTGTAGGTTTCCTTTTCGAAATTTCTAAGGCATTAAGTTAAACCTTTGAACGTGGTTGATAATGGACTAAAGTTTTCGCTTCCTCTTTCGTGATTGTGCGGGTGTAACCGTCACTTGCACTTAGTAGGATGGCTTTAACTTCAGACCTATATCTGACCTGCGTGTAGGTTTTTCTTCTTTTTTAAGTGTTCATAAGTTAACCTTTTAACGTGGTAGATGGTAAGTTAAGTTTGGCTTCCTTGTTCGTGATTGTGCGGGTAAGACCGTCACTTGCACTTACAAGGATGTCTAAACTTTACCTTCATCTGACCTGCGTGTAGGTTTTCCTTAGAACTTTTTAACATTTTGGCGTTGTGTTTATGCGGGTATTGCCGCCTTCCACACGCAACTACTTCTTCCCGTAAGGGAAGTTCATAGGTTACAAGCTATCAATACATCATGAAAGGAGAATCATTTCCATTAGAAGTGGCTCTAGGCCTTTTCTTTACAAGTTGGAATTGATCTACATATAACATTTGCGTAATTGAGCTCCATTCCATGTTCTAGGGATGGGAGTGCCATCGAGCCTTTCGAGCCGGTACGCGCCCTTTCCCAGAACTTCTTTGATGATGTATGGCCCTTCCCAAATCGGGGCCAACTTTCCTGGGCGTTGTTGGTTCGAAGCCTCGTTGTTACGCAGTATGTAGTCTCCTTCCTTGAAGTTGCAGAGTTTTACCCGCGTGTTGTAGTACTTTTGCATTTGTCGTTTGTAGTTTTCTTCACGCACGGCGGCTAAGTCTCTGCGCTCTTCGGTTAGCATAAGGTCTAACCGTCTTTCCGCATCATTGTCTTCTGGTTGGATTAAGACCCTTGGTGAGGGTAAACCGATTTCGACTGGGATCATGGCTTCAGTGCCATAAGTGAGACTGAACGGGGTTTCTCCCGTACTGGTCTTCTTCAGCGTTCTGTTTGCCCAAAGGACGTGCGGAAGCTCGTCCACCCAGCCGGATCTGTGTTCCAAGAGTCTTTTCTTGATGCCTTCGACGATGCTCTTGTTTGCTCTTTCTACCTCACCGTTACCTTGCGGGTGTGCCACTGAGGTAAAGGTGTGGGTGATTTGAAGTTCTTTCAGCCACTGCTGTAGCTTCTTGTCAGCAAAGTTGGTGCCATTGTCGCTTACCAAATTCTGTGGAAGTCCAAAACGACAAATAATAAATTCCCAAATAAATTTTTTGATATGCTTTGCGGTTGTTTGGGCTAAAGGTTTCGCTTCTATCCATTTGGTGAAGTAGTCAATGGCCACTACTAGGAACTGAACATTCCCAGCTGCTGTTGGAAATGGGCCTGTCACGTCAATGGCCCACTTCTGAAATGGCCATGAGGAAGTGACAGGAACAAGTTCATTTTTCGGGCGATGCGTGTTGGGTGCGTAAAGCTGACAAGATCTGCATTTTCTGATGTATGCCAACGCGTCCATATGCATACCCGGCCAGAAGTATCCCGCGTTGTTTAGCTTGGCTACCACAGCGCGGGGGCCTGCGTGTACTCCACAGATGCCTTCGTGAACCTCCCTTAGGAGGTAGTCAGCATCTTGGTTGTCCACGCATCTTAACAATGGGCCAAGAAAGTTACGTCTGTAAAGGGTGTCATTGACCAGCTGATAATTCAGTGCTTTACAGCGTAGTTTTCTTGCCTGTGACTTCGACTCTGGTAACGTTCCTGCTTCAAGGTATTTTATTATTGGGGTCATCCATGTTTCTGTACCGGTTTGGATGACACAAATTTCCTTGTGCGGGACTGATGGTGTTTCGAGGAGTTCCACGCGGATGTCCTTACCCAAGTGGGTGAAGGCCAGTGATGCAAGCTTGCTTAACGCATCCGCAGATTTGTTTTCGCTGCGCTTGACATGTATCACTTTACAATCGTTAAAATCGCGCATGATGGCTTTGGCCTGGGCAAGGTACAGGGCCATTGTGTCGATTATAGGTAACCCCGGGCAGATTATAGGTAATCTGGGGGCCAGGTAACCCCGGGCAGATTATAGGTAATCTGGGGGCCAGGTAATGTTTCCCACGAAGGTTAGGTCCAGCAGAGTAAGTTGTACTTCAGGGAACCTGCAAAACAGACACCGTAAGCTCGTCACTGAGAAGGGGGGGTTCCTCCTTGTGACCACCCTCCGGCGTGAGAATCAGTCTATATTGCTCTTTGAATATAAAAGTATATGAATACTATAAGAGCAGTTATCAAGTAAGTTATACGAGATTGTAGATGATCTTACCATTCCAAGATATTGGAGTATTTATAGCCGAAGGTAGGTTTTCTAGAAGGTACAGCCGGCTGAATAGTATTCCTGTTCAACCAACAGTGGATTACGCACAGGCCATACTGGTTGGTGGGTAGGTTACAGCCAACAGTAATAAAGTCGGCTGCACTATTCCACCAACTGTAGACCATGCACGTCCCACTGTCTGTGGATTGTACGCAGGCCATGCTGGTTGGTGAATAGGTTACGGCCAACAGTAATACTATTCCACCAACTGTAGGCTGCGCCTGCTCCACAGTGAGGGTTGGTGAGTAGGCAGCGGCTAATAGTGACAAACAGTACTAGAGGGTGCTCCTCCTCGCACTGTTGTCGGTGAGCTGTCACCCTGTGATTGGCTCATGGGCTGTTCTGGTCAGATCGTCTGTCCTATCCATACCTTGGTAGGTATGGTACAAAAGATCTTTCAGAATCAGACTGGCTCATTTGGGCGGGATTGTTCCCGCCTTGCTCATGCCTTCATGTGACTGCTGAAGTAGCTAGTCTTGTACGTGTAGCCCTGCTGTCTGCGGGTAGCCTTCCCTGATGGCTTGTATCCGCAACTGCGGGAACAGGCGGGGTACTTCACCATTGGGAGGCTTTCCCTGCGTGTACAGCTTGCGTACTGCGCGTAAGATTCTATGAGCATGGTGGGTCCTGCGGGAGCAGATGGCCTTTGCGCAGACAACCCTGTTCAAGGTGAGTCTTGCGGGACCAACTGGTCTCTGCTGGGACCTACCTCTTCACTAACTATTATCATCCATTGAATGTCCAACCTACCCCAAGTAATTATATCCTTTCAACTTATATCCATCACCCAACGTGGGCTGAAATTGTTAATTCATTCCTTACAATGCAAACACGTATTTTACTGACCATGTCATTTTAATTATAGGCAATCCTCATGTCAGATCAACTAATGCTTGGTCGCAACTTACCTATTATAATACCCCAAGGTAACCTTCTCCTCTTAACTTACACAAGCACACACTAAGTATGTTTCTATATGTATGTATACATATTTAAGATAATAACTAAAAAGGCTTAATTTTTGTATAATTGTGTCATACCTACTTTAAACTAAATCTTGGTCAACGTTAAAATGGGTTGGATTGGGTTGATCCAAAACACTTTTTGTGGGAACTAATGCTTTAAACAACTAGGAGATAATCAATTGTTGAGATTCACTTCTCGCTATAATATTAATTCTCGCATGATCTATCCCATATATATATATATATAGGGGGAGAGAGAGGGAGGATGGTTGGGACGAGAAGTGATATTAGTGTGAGAAATACGAGAAATGAAACTTAACCATTGATTAAGTATAATAAATGATCTAAAATAAAAATGGCAAATTTGCACTTAACAAGAAATTAATTGAATAGAATTTTAATGAAAAGGGGGTAGTTTAGTCTTCTGATTTTAAAGTCAAAGATGAGTAATTAATATCAATTAATTGGTATTTATTAGTAGTTAACTCAAAGTTACCAATCAACTTTTATAAATTTTATTTTTTTTAATAAAAGTATTGTTAATGGAATATCATTTTGGTTATATACCGATATCTTCATTCATAATTCGTCAAATGCTTTAAGTAGCAAATTCTTATATAGCCTACACACATTCAAGCATTGCTTACACAAATTCAGGTAGCATGCTGGTGGCATTACGAATGTGCATATGAAAATGTTACAAGTGTAAGATATTAATATTTTTGACATTTTCTTTATTGAGTTACATGTGTAATATAAAATTAAAAAAAACTAGTTTATTTTATTATATGTAGATTTATACATGTACCATGTTGGTAGTATTACATATTGCCTAGACAGATTGGTAGTTCGGTTTAGGTTTACAAATTGCCTATATGTATTGCTAGTTCCTTTGCTTTTCACCAACATGTAACTAATATTAAGCTACACATAACTCATATTCGCATACACCGATTGTTAGTTCATTTTATTTTGACATACGCATAATTCATATTTCGTATAATAAAATATTAGTTAAAAATATGTAAAATATATAAAAATAATTTGTGACTTTTCACTAAAAAAATCCAGTAAAATATAATTAAAAGAAAGTAAAAAAAACATAATTTAATTTAAAAATGAGATATAGATAATTAAAAAATGGTAATTTCGATTAAAAAACATGATCAGTAAAATAACAACGTTGATTTGGTTGATCGATGTTATTATCGGTATTTGAAAACAAGTTCATGATGATGATCTTGTTACTTCAACAAAAGACCTTGAAAAATCCATTCTAATCTAAAATATAGATTTGAAAAATAATAATAACCCGAATTATACGCTTTTTTTTTCAAAATTAAATTATAAAACAAACAAAATATTATAAATAAATCAAATATGAACATTAAATAACATATAAAGTATATTAATAAAAGAATAATGTGAAACTTCCAAACATAACAATACTTAGCAAAAACATATAATTCATCATTTACCATTATGCCCTTTTATTTAATCAAAAAGAAACAATAAAAGAAATTTTATGAATGGTTGAAATGATTCATCTCATTTCTTATACTAAGATTACTTCTCGCATGAACTTAATTCTATATATAACTAATGAATTAAGCATTCATTATTTATAAATCCTAGCGTCTTCACTCAATTAATATGCCAAATCGTAAATTAAGAATGTGATTTTGGAATAGAAGATTCATTAAAGTTGAGAGATCATAATATATCAAGCATCTCATTATGCATATTTACACTTCTAAAAATTTTTCATTTGTTATCAGTTGCAGATACTTCCGCAAAGAAAATCGTAGAACTCAAGATGTCGGATGGCTTAAGACCATGTATTTAGAAACTAGCTAATCACAAGTGTGGTGTTCAAATTGCTTCAAAACCAAGGTTGTTGTAGAGGTTAATGTCTGGCGCCTCTTGGTACAAGACACCATTGTTTTTGTAGAAATTAATATTAATAGATGCTGGTTCTAAATCATAGCATCTTGATTGTTCATAGGAGTATAACAAAGTATCATGCAATTTAAGTCATATGTTAATGTTAATGTTTAGAATTTTGAGATTTCAATTTGACTACCTCTTAACGTTTAATTAGTTTGTTCGTCAAGATTAAAGATAGTTTTGGTTTAAAGTTTGTTTTTTTAAGTGTGGACTAACCAATGTAAGAAATGTTTTATTACGTATCTCAGGGTGAGTTTAGGTATGCAATGACTAGGCATCTTCGAGCTATGTAAGACGAGGAAAGTTGACATCATAGAGTTTGTTTTCAAGTTTAATGTTTAATTTAAATTATGTTGTTTTGAAAATCATTTCATATGTGTTGCATGTAATTATTGAACTTGAATGAGTAGCACTACTAGAAAAATGTGACTTTTGCAACAACAATATTCATCGGAATTGCGTAGGAAACAATCATTATTGATAATTTTATTGACATAAAAGTATTGTAGAAATTTTCTCTCTTTCTAGTAGTCTATACAGAAGGATAAGGCATTATCATTCCAATATTGGGAAAAAAAGTCCTAAGTGATGAAGTAGATCCCTAATCAAGATAACAAATATTTCCGTATGCATCTTATGGGCTCGTAACTTTACTTGTTGCCAAATTATGCCCGCGTTATGTTGGGCCTTCATGTCTCATATTCTTAATAGGAGTGTCCTAACTCTTGAATCGGCTCTTATCGTCACACAAACTAATCCCAAAGAAATAGCTGGTTATTTTGTTTTCTATAGGTTTCACTGATCTACAAAGAATGACACTCGGGTTAATCCTCTCAACCCGAGGAATGGTAGAAGCCACAGTGATCGAGATAAAGTGAATACATGTAGCCAAATCCGTTGTGAAACCACCAATGTAAAGCCACTACCAATAAATGTGTTCATGCTCACCCCTTAGTTCTCGCTAGTAGGAGCGGGTGAAGCATATATATATACTTCTATACTGGCCAGTTAGATTTCTTCATCACAAGATCACCATAAAGCATTAAGACGATGAGCACCGCCCTTACTTTAACCACCCTTGCACTCTGGTTTTTCATGAGCAGTTTTTCTTGTATATGTGGTGAAGAAGGTGACCGAAACCCATGGTGGAGGAAGGTGGCTTGCGGATGATATTAATCAGGTGTTGTTAAATGTACCTCCCTTCATACTAATTTTACTGAATATAATCCCCCCTTCTAAAGTTATCAAACTAATTACTATTTTCTCTTAACATTATTTACATACATTCTAGTCCTTCCAATATTTTTTCAATTAATATTCTCCACAAAAAAATCAAATAAAAAAACTATTAAGTTTTTTTCTTAATTCATTTTTATTATTATAAATATTGTAATATTATTAATATATTTTCCTTTTTTATTTTTATAGTATCAATATGCCTCACCACATACATACATATATATATATATATATATATATATATATATATATATATAGTTTTATAAATATAATAATGCATCGACACTGATAATAATTGTTTTGGACAAAAATCTGCTAAGGATCAAGAATCCAAATCTGTTAAGTGAGGTATAGTGCTAACACGGGAATGATGAGCGTATGAGCGTAATTTTGGTGAACATAATGATTTGATCACGAGGGAAAAAGCCCTTAACCAAGATAGTCTTACTTCGGTCAAAACTTATCAAGGTAATCGTTGCTAAAATAACTCCGGTCAAGGATTAATAGGATAATCTTTGGTCGAAGTACTTTAGTCAATGATCAACAAGGTAACCTTTGGTCGATGAGTATGTGGTTATCGAGGTCTCCGGCACAAAAACCCCTCGGACGGTGAAAACTATCACCGTCAAGTTTATTAAAGAATAAAATGTGATTACAAGTGTTTATGGAGTATTTGATCGAGATTACAAAGAGAGCTAGTGTATAGAGAGGGTATTTGTTTCTGCTCTAGTGTGTGTGTAAGTACATGTGTACTACTCGATCAAACCTCGTTTAAATAAGATAATAACAATAACAATATTTCCTATATATCCGGAAGTCCTCCACTTAGCCGCTCCACGATCTTTGACCACGTGCCAATAGCCACCTAGTAGCGAAATAAGCGGAAGAATGAGTCACAGAGACGTTGATATTTGCAAGTTTATCTTCATATGAATTCGTCTATTAATAGCTTCATTAAGGTAGGATCCTGGATCCATATTCCAGCTATAGGATGTTCTGTGAGGATAACTCGTACAAGTACATCTTAAAGTTGCTATACCGGTCTAACACATCACCATACTAAATGCAATCATTAGTAAACAAGTAATACCGAGGATCTTCGATCCTTTATATCCTGATATATATTTCAAGGATAAACTATCCAAAAGACAGTCAAGGATAAAGGATCCTCAGTGTAAAATTCAAGGCCTAACAATTGCCCCAAAATGGCAGGTGACAGTGGAACACAGCTGTCATTTTGAAATTCAAAATCACTGTGAAAACTGATAGATGAGACAGTTTTGCTAGAATATTTACCATTTAGCCCCCAAGGTTAATTATAACCGTCTATATATGCCGCCCTATATCTTTGATTATATACACACCTTCATCCGACGCATCAGGTATTCTTCTAACCTTTCTATCTTATTTTCTTTAATCATGTCTGCTGCTTCTTCTTCTTCTCCGGCCCATTCTAAACCTTCTAAACAGTCCTCCGGTGGTTCCGAACTAGTCGAAATGGAACCCCAATGTCTGCTCGCCAACCCATCTTCTGAAATTTGTAAACTTACGGATCCCGAGGTCGAAAATTTTCGTACATTGTTTCCTTCAGAAACCCTGTTCCGACCCTACGAATCCAGCATTAGATGCGATGTTTACTCCAAGGTTTGGGTCTGCTTTCTAGAAACTCCCTTTCTTATCGGCTATAAATACCCTTTTCCGCCTTTTACCCAAAGTTTTTTCGATTCTACCCGCATATCTTACATACAAGCTATGCCGATGATCTGGAGGGTTCTTAGCACTATCGAAAGAATCATCAAGGAGGAAAAAATTGGTTTTGGCCTTCCGGAGTTGTCATATTTGTATACCCTCACTACCTTCGGTTCTGCCCGTTTCATCTTCAAATCCAAGCCCCGACAGCCCCATCCGATCTCCAAAGCCACGCTAAATGATTCTATGTGGAGGAATCAATTTTTCTTCGTTAAACGCGACTCAATACCAGGGGGACTGATCTTCCTTCAACGTGGGTCATGAAGGGTAGGATCCTGGATCCATAAGGAATAGCAGGATCCTTTGTTCTTCAGTTTTAAGCCTTATTCTTTTCTGTTGTCTGCAGTTGAGAACTTCGCTTCATTAAGCAAGCTACCTGGAACAGAAGAAAAGGCAAAACGGTTCCTAGTACTGGATACCGAAGTTAAGACCTTTCAAGCTCGGTTTGTTGGAGGTTTTTGTGATATCTCCTCAAGTTCAAACATGCCAAGTAAGTTAATCATTTTAAAGTAAATAAAATAAAATAGAATACTTATCTGTCGATTTCTCTTCTACAGGCACCAAGAAATCTGGAAAGTCCGCTCTCAAGTTCTCCCTTGACGACATCGACTGTATGGTTACTTCTCATGCTGTTAAGAAGGAGACTTCAAAGGCAGGCACCAGCTCCGAGCCCAAGACTGCCACGACCAGGGCCAAATCCGCAGCTTCCAAGAGGAAAAGATCCTCTGATCCCGAGACTCACTGTGAGATCGTCTGCTCTGTAAGCATACCTTATTTTCCCTTTTAGTGATTTAGGATCCAGTATTGTCCCAATCTTGATATGCAATTTATTGATAGGTTGTGATCGCTATGAGGGACCACTATGAAAAGACTATCCTTCAGATGAGCGAGAAAATGTCCGGGTTGGGGAAAGCTGTGGTTGCTAAGGACAAGGCGATGGTCCAACTTTCCAAGGAGAAGAAGCAACTGGAGGATCAGCTATCCTTAGCCGAAGCCCAACGTCAAGAGGCAGTGGAGCAGGCAACTGATGAAGCCAAGGTGTGGGCTGCTAGGTCGATCTTCCAAGCGCGGATCAATATGGCGACGGAGGCTGGTGATCCCGCTTTTGACAAGTCGGCCTGGGATGTGGAGAAATGGAAGGCTGCTCTTGACGACCTTTGTGGTGAGGACGACGAGGAGACGGTTGAGAACACTGAGGCTGGGACCAGTGGCTTTAAGGAGGTGATGGAAGCTGGCAAGGGGGAATGTGATGCTGCGGTTGAAGATGCAGCTTAAGTGGGCGATGAAGGATATTAAAGACAAGGCCCGAGCCCATTTTTTCTATTTGGTGTTGATGTTTTTATGAACAATTTCTATGGTCTGTAATAAACAATAGTATTTACGGTAAAGGATCCATGATCCTTAAGACAATCTGCGAGGGTGACAAAGGTGGAGGGATCCTCTGTTTGTGGGGATGAAGCCTTTGTTACCCCTGTTTTTAATTTTCCTGCACTTTTAAACTGTTACTAACTCTTACTTAACCCGGATGGATGGTCCATCTTTCCGTATGACGAAATCCGGGTTAAGGATTTTGGATAAGACCTTGTGGCTTATTTTAATTAATATATAAATCTTTTGACTATTTACTTTGTTATTTATTTTCAAAAACTTGTTACATATAGGTTTAGCATTGTTAATAGTTTGACAAATAATCCTAAGTAAAAGGTTTTTAGGATAAAAGATTCTTTAAAAATTGTTTAGAATAGAATATCCTTAAGAAAAAATATATTTAGAAAATAATATCTTTAAATCATAAATCTTATGATAAGACATCTTTAATAGTTGATAAAATGTATAAAAGAGAATTTACTTGAATGGCAAATTTTAAGATAAAGTATCCTTAAGATAGACAAACTTTTAGTGATCAAATAACTTTAAACGAATAGCCTTTCCAACCGGAATATCTAAATTTATTGCAATGAATAACAAACTTAAGTTAATCAATAAAGATCATACCAGAAGGTCTAGATAGACCTAAGTTATTAGAAGTATTGAACTCTTAATATTCCTTACAAGAGTAGCTTTAGGATCCGAGATCCTTAGTTTCTTGATCTTCAGTAAGAACTTAGAAAATTCACTACAAATAATTCACATTATAAACTGGGATCAAACCCATTAAACTGGGGACAAGCCCAACAAATATTCTGGGGACAAGCCCGTGTAACTGGGGACAAACCCGTGTAATCTGGGGACAAGCCCGTGTAACTGGGGACAAGCCCAACAAACTGGGGACAACCCAAAAAATAAACTGGGGACAAGCCCAAACTGGGGACTGGCCCAAAGATACGGATGTTAACTGGGGACTCGCCCAAACCGGGATTTATCCCAAACGTGAGATAACGTGAAAACGTTATAAACCAGAGGTATGGTACATCTACCATAATTCGTAGGATTTTCCATATAGCCGGAGACAACGAAATTGTCAGCCACTAAGCGTGTACTGGTCTCGCTGCCCCGAACTATATGTTGGATAGCGTGCGCAACTGGCGATCGTGAGAAATGTGAAAATCTTTAAACCTTAGGGAATATGACCATCGGGGGTCATATCTAAACGTGGGCAAGGCCAAGGGAAATAGTAAAGTACCTCAAATGTAAAGGAGAGGTGGCCAACCTCTTGAACATCAAATGAATCATTACAATCCTGCATGGTTACTCAAAACTTGGAAAAGATAAAGTGTTAAGAATATATTATCCTTAAATTAATAATAATAATTCAAAAATAATAACAGATCAGAAAAGATGTTACCGATTTAAGGATCCTAGATCCTTTTTCTGGATAATATATCCTCTCAGGATAGTGGATCCTGATCAGAAAAAATATTTCTTGAGGTGGATGACATTCCATGCTCTTGGTAACCTGTTGCCTTCCATTGTGAGCAAATGATATGCCCCCTTTCTTGCTTCCGATTCAATTTGATAAGGTCATTCCCATTTGGGCGCTAGTTTCCCATCAGCCGGATTTGTTGTGTTTTGGAAGGCTTTCCTCAATACTAGATCTCCTTCTTGAAATCTTCTGATTCTGATATTTTTATTGTATGCCCAAGCTACCCTTTGTTGATAAGCTGCCATTCTGATTTTTGCTAGGTCTCTGAGTTCTTTTATAGTATCCAAGTCTTCAAGAAGGATGTCTTCATTGGCTTCAGGATCACGGATGCTGGTTCTCGCAGTAGGAACCACCATTTATGTGGGAATTACTGCTTCTGATCCAAACACCAAAGAGAAGGGTGTCTGGCCTGTTGCATTTTTGGGTGTAGTTCTGTCTGCCCAAAGAACATAAGGAAATTCTCCAGCCTATTTTCCCTTCTTGGATCCTAGCTTCTTTTTCAGATTGTTGATGATGATCTTGTTGTTAGATTCTGCTTGACCATTGGCTTGAGGGTGAACTAGAGTAGAAGTAATCATTTTGATACCCCAACTGTCACAAAAGTTAGTGGTTCTATTCCCGATAAACTGGGAACCATTGTCACAAACAATTTCAGCGGGAATACCAAATCTAGTTATAATATTTCGTTCAATAAAAGATATTACTTCCCTTTTTCGGACTTGTACAAATGCTTCTGCCTCAATCCATTTGGAGAAGTAGTCAGTCATAGCAAGCATAAAGACTTTTCCACCTGGTGCTTTTGGTAGTTTGCCTACAATATCCATACCCCATTTCATGAAGGGCCATGAGGAGGATATAGGATATAGAGGCTCCTCTGGTTGATGAAGGATATTCGCGTGTCTTTGACAAGCATCACATTTCCTTGAATACTTCACTGCATCCTTTTTCATTGTTGGCCAGAAGTATCCAGTTCTAAGTATTCTAGAAAATAATGCTCTTCCACCTGTGTGATTGCCGCAATCTCCTTCGTGAAAGTCCTTGAGTACTTCTTGGATCTCAGGATCCTCAATGCATCTCAAATATGGTCATGCAAGAGATTTTCTATATACCATATCATTTAACAAAATATATTGGGATACCTTGAGTTTGAAGGACTTGGGATTTTCTGTGGCTGGAATTTCTCCGGTCTGAATATAGTTCTTGATAGGGTGGATCCATGATCCTTTATTATTTGAGGATAAAGGATCCCAGAGCACGATTTCTTTATCATTCATTATCTCTCTAACTTCCTGTTCTCTTATTGCTGGCGATAGAATGTGGATTATTGGGATTTTCAAATCTTCAGGTATCTTCAGATATGAGGGTAAGTTTGCAAAGGCATCTGCCCCAGCGTTTTCTTCCCTCGGTACCTGTGTAATACTAAATATTTCGAAGGATTTCGACAATTCCTTCATAACGTCTAAATATTTCATTAGTTTCTCACCTTTAACAGCATACGAGCCGTTAAAGTGGTTAGTTATCAATAAAGAATCTACATGAACTTGAAGATACCTGATCCTCATGCTTTTGGCTAATTGCAAACCTGCGATTAAAGCTTCGTACTCTGCTTCATTGTTTGTTGCCTGGAACTCACAAGCTATGGACTGGGGTAATATGTCCCCCTGTGGCGATTTTAGTAGGATCCCTAATCCTGTTCCTCTCACGTTAGATGCTCCATCTATGAAGAGTATCCAAGGATCCTTGGTCTTTTCTAGTTGTTGGACTTCCAAGTCAGCCTCTTTTTGTAGATCGCTAGTGAAATCAGCCACAAAGTCCGCTAGTGCTTGAGACTTGATTGCTGTTCTCGGCTCGTATTGGATATCATATGCACTTAACTTTACAGCCCACTTAGCCATTCTACTTGACAACTCTGGTTTTCTAAGAACATTCTTACATGATAGTTAGTTCTCAAAATAATAGGGTGAGTTTCAAAATAATGTCTCAGTTTAGTGGAAGCCATAATAAGTGCAAGAATTAGCTTTTCTAAATGAGAATACCTGGACACCGCATCTAGAAGACTTTTACTTACATAGTATACAAGATGTTGTTCACCTTCATGATCCTTTACTAAGACGGAACTCACCGCATTTCTTGAGACAGCAAGATATAGATACAAGGATTCTCCATCCACAGGCTTCATTAGAGTTGGAGTTGAGGATAAGTAATCCTTTAGGGCTGTAAGCGCAGCTTCATGCTTTTCTGTCCACTCAAATTTCTTGTTCTTTCTAAGGATATCATAGAAGTCTTTGCACTTCTCGGAGGATCTTGAGATGAATCTATTCAAAGCCGCTATTCTTCCGGTGAGTCTCTGGACGTCTTTGGCATTCGCAGGAGACTTGAGATTGACAATGGCTTCGATCTGCTCCGGGCTTGCTTCAATTCCTCTCTTTGTGACCATATATCCCAGAAAGTTTCCAGCCTTAACACCGAAGTGGCATTTGGACGGATTTAGTTTCATGTTATAATGGTCAAGGATATTGAATGCTTCCTCAAGGTATCTGAGGTGATCCTCTGCCTTCTTCGATTTTACTACCATATCGTCTATGTATACCTCCATAGTCTTGCCCAATTGGTCCTTGAACATCATCTTGACTAGTCTTTGGTACGTCGCTCCTGCATTTCTTAGTCCAAACTACATAGTAGTATAACAATATATGCCGATTGGAGTCATGAATGATGTATCCTCTTGATCAGATGGTTCCATATGAATTTGTTGGAATCCAGAGGAAGCATCCATAAAGGTGAGCATTTCATGTCCAGCCGTTGCATCCACCATGGCATCTATATGTGGTAATGGGAAAGGATCCTTGGGGCATGCCTTGTTTAAATCCTTGAAATCGACACACACCCTCCACTTTCCATTCTTTTTTGAAACAACGACCACATTAGCTAGCCATCGAGGATATTGAACCTCTTTGATCATACCGACATTAAGAAGTTTTTCAACTTCTTCTTGTATGATCGTGTTCCTCTCAGGAGCGAATTTTCTTCGTGTTCCTCTGATGGACGGGTTTTATAGATAAATCAAGGCCGAGTTTATGAGTGATTACCTCTTTTGAAATACCTGTCATGTCTGAGTGCTTGAAGGCAAAAGTAAATATTCTTCGCCCTAAGAAGGATATTATATCCTCTTCGATCTTGCTGGGGATACTGGATCCTAGGAACACTTATATTTCTGGATCTTCGCGGTCCAACGACACTTCTTTGAGGTCTTTCTCCGAGCTTCCAGCACGTCCTTAGGATGTTGCTGTAGTTGCTATGCTATAGTTTGCTTGGCTGTTGGCTTCATTGATGAAGAGTAATAGTTCCTAGCCTCCGCTTGGTCACCCACTATCTTCACAACTCCCCAAGGAGTAGGTAGCTTGATGCATTGGTGATAAGTTGAAGCAACAGCCTTCATTCCATGGAGCCAAGGCCTACCTAAAATAACATTGCAACAGGAAAGGTTATCTATAACACAAAATTTTTTGTATGAATTCAACCCTTCAATATAAATTGGGAGGTTGATGTCCCCCAATGTCTTCTTGGTTTCACCACTGAAACCGACTAGCACCGATATTCTAGGAATGATTTCTGAATCCGGGATGTTCATCTTTTTGAGGATATCATGTTGGATAATGTTGACCGAGCTGCCACCGTCCACTAGGATCCTGCGTACATAATGGTTAGAAATAAATAAAGTAATAATCAAACCGTCATGATGAGGATCCTGAATGTTCATCTTGTCTTCCTCATCGAAGAAGATTCTTTTGTCTGTTGTTAATGTGGTTGACACTATTGGATGATCCCCGTTATCCATCTTGATCTCCTTGGCGAATCTTTTTGCTGCAGAGAAAGAAGTTCCACATATGTCTGAACCTCCCGAGATGAAATTAACTGCTCGCACATCTAGCTTATCCTGTTGGGGATCCTGGATCCTTGAATTGAAAAAGATTCTCTGGTCAGTCACTCGAGTAGTGGGGATGAGTGGTCTTCTCTCATTATCCAACTCGAATTATTCTACGGGACTTTCTTCAATGGCGTAAGGATCTCTAAACAATTCGTAGTCTCTAGAGACAAAGTTGATCAAATGGGCATCCGGCGGCGGTGGTGTTTCTTTCTGTGGAAGATCTTCAGGATCCTGGATCTTGGATTTCTTCCTTCCCAAGAGTTCTTTAAAGTGACCCTTGCTGAGGAGGTACCCAATTTCTTTCCTTAAACCGATGCACTCGTCTGTCGCATGGCCAAAATCTTCGTGGAAGGCGCACCACTTAGACTTGTCCTTGAAGCCGACAACCTTCTCCTTCTTTCGGGGCCACCTTGCTTTCTCTCCCAGATCCTTCATGGCATAAATCAAGCCATGAGTATCCACAGAGAAATAATAGTCTGAGATGCAAGGATAGTCTTCATCGTCATCTCCTTCTTCAACTGCTCGTACGTTCTGATTGTTGAACTTGGCGTACAGCTTCGAATTGTTGTTCCTATTCCAGGATCCTTTATTCTTTTCAGGAGTTTCTTGTTTCTTTGTCCCCCGAGATGATCCTGGATCTTTTTATCTTCTTCCAAGCGGATGTATCTTAATGCCCTGTTTCTGACTTCATCTAATGTCCTGCACAGAGTCATCACTAAATCATCATAAAAGGGGAGCTCTTTTGAATTCCCATCTTGAATGCTTCAACAGCAGTAATCATATCAAGGTTTGGGATTTCTAGAGCTTCCTTTTCGAACCTGGTAACGAAATCCCTAAGGGATTCATCACTAGGTTGGATAACACGATATAAATCACTAGTTAACCTCTCAAATTTCCGACTACAGGAAATTGAGTGTTAAACAAATTAACTAAATGAGAGAAAGATGTAACCGAGAAAGGCGGGAGGCTTAGCAGCCACTTTAGTGTAGCTCTCGTTAGTGTGGCTCCAAATCCTTTACAAAGGCAAGCCTCCTTGAGTCTTTCAGGAACATGATTAATTTCCATCCTTTCCCTATATTGGGCAACATGTTCCTTAGGATCGGTGCTCCCATCATACGTCTTCATGTTGGGAGTTTGGAACCGCTTCGGAATTTCAGCATCACATATGGGCGGAGCGAATCTGCATAATTTGTGACTTCCCTCCGGTATCTCAGGAATTGGACGTATCACCCCCGGGACACTGGATATCATATCCTTTAGCTTCTGTAACTCCCTAGCCATGGCTTGGTTGATACCTGAATCCTGCATAGGAACATGGTTAGTATCTAAAGGTATAGGATCGTACCAGTTACCTCTCTGCTGGGTGGAGTTTGGGATTCCAGACGAGTATCTAGGATAAGAGGAGTCAGCAATCGGAGTGGGTCCTCCGGAAGCTATGGTCTGTATGGGGATTATGTCCCCATCATGGACTTCGAAAGATCGTATATGCTGGATTCCTGAGGATCCTTGATCCTGAACAAAGGACCCTTGAGGTTGAGAATTATAGGACCCTTGAACATATAACCCATAGGATACCGGCGGTATGACTGATGACCCCAGCTGAAATTGCGATTATCCTTGAGCCTGTTGACCCACGGACCCTAGTTGAAGGATATGTGATCCTGACTGAAAGAGTGAGGATCCTTGAGCATGCTGACCCATGGACCCTTGTTGGAGGATATGTAATCCGGACTGAAACATTGAGGATCCTTGAGCCGGTTGACCCATGGACCCAGGTTGCAGGATAGAGGATCCTTGCTGAAACAGTGAAGATCCTTGCGAAAGCTGAGCCATGGATCCTGGACTGGTGAAATCCAGCATCCTAGGTACCACGGGAGTGAGATCTTCTGCTTGCCTCTTATTCTTCCTGAGATCTTCTATCTCACGAAGGATCCTCTGTTTAGTCTCGTTCTGCAGCTCCATATATGCTTTAACCTGTGAAAACATAGATGAAACATCACTGTTAGTATTAACCACCGGTGCAGCAGCAGTGGCTTTCGAGCTCTGGAAGATTGGTAGTTGCATCTTGCCCCAGCAGAAGCAACCCTTGGTGCTCCCGTGATTGGCATCGGTGGCAAAGACCTCGATGAGGGAGGAATTGATGAGGGCATGGTTGACGAAGCAGAGGTGGATTGAGAGGCCATTGTGAGTGATATGGGTATGAAAAATTGTAAATTGATAGGGATAATTCGGACTATAGCACCAATTGCCCCACGGTGGGCGCCAAATTGTTTTGGACAAAAATCTGCTAAGGATCAAGTATCCAAATTTGTTAAGTAAGGTATAGTGCTAACACGGGAATGATGAGCGTATGAGCGTAATTTTAGTGAACACAATGATTTGATCACGAGGGAAAAAGCCCTTAACCAAGAGAGTCTTACTTCGGTCAAAACTTATCAAGGTAATCGTTGGTAAAATAACTCCGGTCAAGGATTAATAGGATAATCTTTGGTCGAAGTACTTTAGTCAATGATCAACAAGGTAACCTTTGGTCGATGAGTATGTGGTTATCGTGGTCTCCGGCACAAAAAACCCTCGGACGGTGAAAACTATCACCGTCAAGTTTATTAAAGAATAAAATGTGATTACAAGTGTTTATGGAGTATTTGATCGAGATTACAAAGAGAGCTAGTGTATAGAGAGGGTATTTGTTTCTGCTCTAGTGTGTGTGTAAGTACATGTGTTTTCCTACTCGAACAAACCTCGTTTAAATAAGATAATAACAATAATAATATTTCCTATCTATCCGGAAGTCCTCCACTTAGCCGCTCCACGACCTTTGACCACATGCCAATAGCCACCCAGTAGCGAAATAAGCGGAAGAATGAGTCACATAGCCGTTGTTGATATTTGCACGTTTATCTTCATATGAATTCGTCTATTAATAGCTTCATTAAGGTAGGATCCTGGATCCATATTCCAGCTATAAGATGTTCCGTGAGGATAACTCGTACAAGTACATCTTAAAGTTGCTATACCTGTCTAACACATCACCATACTAAATGCAATCATTAGTAAACAAGTAATACCGAGGATCGTCGATCCTTTATATCCTGATATATATTTCAAGGATAAACTATCCAAAAGATAGTCAAGGATAAAGGATCCTCAGTGTAAAATTCAAGGCCTAACAATAATAATAATAAATTTTATTATTATGATCAAGAAAATAAACATAAAGAGAAAAAAACAAAGAAAAAAAAACTTTGTAGTTCTTGATTTAATATTTTAAAGGGAGGTTATAAAATGAAAAAAAAATGTTAAAATAGAGTAATATGTCAAATAAAAATTGTTAAAAGAATTGAAAGTCCGGAAGGAAAGGCGTGACAACTAAGGAAGGGGTACGTTTAGCCTACAAATATTAATCATGGAAGGTATGATTAGTTTTATGAATTATTAGATATTTTGGGTGTGATATATTGAGGGAATTTGGGGTGTATCTTGTGGTGGCAGCTTGGAATAAGAATGATGATAAAATACCTAAAGTAACGGATGTGATTTGGTTGATTAATCATGATTGTGTATTTTCTTGTTTATATGTTTTTTGTAATGTTCTAAAATAATCGTATAAAATTTCGAAATTGAATCTATGATATTGATAGATTCAAATATCTTTCGAATTACGTGTGTGTATATATATATACACACTAGTTTGATCCTCCCGTATTACGGAAGTTTATTCAAATTTTTGTTTTTAATCGTTTTGATGTTATATGATGATTTATTTTATTTTTTTAACGTAGTTTTGTTTTAATTTAATACATAGATATTAGTTTGTTATTGTATTTTTTAGCGTTTGGGTTTTTCAATTGAGATGTGTATGTTTTTTAGTATTTTAACGAACAAACATAAAAGAACACGGGCATGTTGATTTTTTTAAATGAACAAACATGAACACAAGTATTTGTCTAATGAAAGGGGACGTTGATGTAGTTGACGATAGTGGGTAGTATCGGAAGTTAACCGGCGAAGGAGATGATAGATCAGCAACAGAGAACATGTAAAAAAGATAAATTAAATTAGGATTCTACGATGAAAGTGTTTACTAATAACTGAGTTCTTATAACGCATTTAAGGGCTATTAGGGTTTGGTAAGACCTATAACCCGTGGAAATTATTCTTTGATGATTAAGGGGTTATTTCATAAATAAATGAGATGTTATAACCCGTTTAAGTTTATCCGGGTTTGGTGAGACCCATGACCCGCAAAAATTATTGTTTGATTATGAAGAGTTTCACAAATAAATGAGTTGTTATAACCCATTTAAAAACTATCCGGGTTTGGTCAGACCCATACCCGCGAATTCGGGTCAAATGCATGAGAAGCCCCATTTAGAAATCAAGCAATCTGGTGGCTCTAGAGAATGAGGGGGGGGGGGGTAACCTGAGAGTGACACGTAGAATTTTCATGGTAGACAATTATATAGATAGTTAGATATATTATATACTAGTTTTAGCCCTCCGTGTTACAAGGTTTAATTAGGTTTTTGTTTTTTTATCGTTTTTGCTATTTTATATATTGTAATGATTTGTATTATTTTCTATGGTAATTTTGTTGTAATTTAATATATATATATATATATATATATATATATATTAGTTTGTTATATTTATTATATTTTTTTTTACTTTCAGGCTCTTTTAATTGAGATTTGTAGGTCTTTTAGATTTTTAATGAACACGAACATGTTGCTTTTTTTAAACGAAGAAACATAAACATAATTATTTGTCTTATGAAAAGGGGTGGTTGATGTAGGTGACGATGGTGGTTGATGCATGAGGGGGGGGGGGGGGGGGTTGGCGATGGTGGGTGGTAATTGGAAAATAACCGATGATGGTGAGGATAGACCGGTGATGGAGAATATGTAAAACAGAGAATTTAAAAAGGTTTGATGATGAAAGTGTTTCACAAATAAATGAGATATTATAACCCGTTTAAGGGCTATCCAGGTTTGGTGAGACCCATGACTCGCAAAAATTATTGTTTTATGATTAAGATGTTATTTCAAAAATAAATGAGATGATATAACCAATTTAAGGGCTATCCGGGTTTGGTGATACACATGACCCGTGAAAATTATTGTTTGATTATGAAAGCATTTCAGAAATAAATGAGATGTTATAATTCATTTAAGGACCACCCAGGTTTGGCAAGACCCATGCCGCAAATTCGGGTCAAACGCATGAGAAGCCTCATATCACAAATCAAACAATCTTGTGACTTGAGAGGGAGTAGGGAACAACTAGACTAGAGAGTGACACATAAGAATATTTGGTAGCCATTTTCATGAATGGATGGATGGATAGGTAGATAGATAAGTTTTTATATTTTACTGAACTTAAAATGAATCAAATTCAAATGTTTTATCGGTCAATCTCTAGTAGCTCGCATGTAAGGCTAACTCAGTTACGCTACTAATCTTGGATTATGAAAATACTTCATGTCATGGCCGGACTTGCCTCATCCGTCCCTAAAGATAAAAAAAGACGGCTGATTAATATTATAAAAACTAATATTCCATTTTGTATTTACAAATATGTATAATCACATATCAAAACATAATTATACCTTACCTACACTAAACCCTTATAATCTCGAAAGCCCTACAGCACCAACTACTACCAAAAGATTAACATAAAACCATAAATCAAACTCACAGACAACATCACTAACTACCCTAACCATCAACTATCTGTTAGCTATAAATTGAGATAAAGAATCAAGAGAGAAGAAGATACCACAATCAATAGCTATTCTTTCATTACTCATCAATCCACTAGTTATACAACTACTGTAACATACTTTGCTAACCGACTTCCCAACTAACTATTACAACTATTGCACCTTTAGTCCTTTGACTTACTAACTATGACAATCTGACCCTTGACTTATACTTTTGATACTAACAAAACTCCCCGTGTAGAAAAACATTCTTGTCCTCAAGAATTAAAGTCTGGAAATCTCATCTTAAACTCATTCTCGAATTCCCATGTAGCATCTGAAAGAGGAACACCTTGCCAATGTACTAACACTTGAGAAACAGAGCTATTACCTTTACGAACCAATCTGCGATCAACAATTGCACGCGGTTGAAACATGAATCTGGGATTTGTGGGCAATGGAATAACAGGCAAGTGCTGACCATGAGCTTTCTTTAACAAGGAGACATGAAAAACTGGATGGAGTTAAGGGTAAATCCAGTTTATAAGCAACTGTACCAATTTTTTCCCAAACTAAGAAAGGCCCATAATATTTAGGGCCAAGCTTTGAATATTTCTGAGTCTTTAACGAAGTCTGCACAAAAGGTCTCAGCTTTAGATAAACCCAATCCCCTATCTCAAAATTTCTTTCACTTATGCGATTGTCAGCAAACTGTTTCATACGGTTCCTGGTTTGGTTTAGATTTTGTTTAAGACTGGTAATCATAGCCTCCCTATCTCTGTGCAATATCTCCATAGCCTCTACTTTAGTATCGTTCGGTATGTATGGAATATGTAAAGGAGGAGGGTACCCATATAATGCTTCAAAAGGAGTGGTCTTCATAGAGGAATGATAGGTAGTATTGTACCACCACTCTGCCAAACTTAACCATTTTAACCACTGATTAGGTGCCTGCATACACATACACCTCATATATGTCTCTAAACACCTATTTAATACCTCAGTCTGCCCGTCACTTTGTGGATGATATGCAGTAGAATATGCCAGTTGAATACCTTGGAGTTTCATAAATTCTTTCCAGAATTGACTCACAAAAAGTGGATCACGGTCAGATACAATGGTAAGAGGATTACCATGTAATTTGAATATTGTATCAAGAAAAACTTGTGCAACTTGGGGGGGAATTATAGGGATGAGCTAGAGGGGTAAAATGGGCATACTTGGTTAACCTATCTACAATAACCAAGATGGTGTCTTTACCTTGAATTTTGGGCAAACCTGAGATAAAATCCATTGAAATTTCGGTAAAAATATGAGTAGGGACTGGCAAAGGTTGCAATAGGCCTGGAATAGCTAAAAGGTTCATACTTTGCCTGCTGACATTGGGAGCATTCTTTTACACACTTATATACTTGTTTAGCACACCCTTCCAATATCAAAAAATTTTAACCTTTTTTAATGTGGGAACATAACCAGAGTGACCTCCCATTGCAGAAGAATGAAACAGCTCAATTATGTCTTGTTTTAACTGACTATCATCTCCAGTCCACAACTTGCTTTTTCTCCTCAACAAACCATCATTCCAAGTAACATGAGGAATCTGTTGCCCTTGAACTAATTTTTGAATAACAGATTGAAGATAAGCATCATACTCCCATGAAGCTTTAATCTTGTTTAGTAACAAAGGATCAATAGCAGTCATACCTATCTCAAATAATGCTAATCCAGGCATTCTAGACAGCCCATCAGCTACCACATTTTCAATGCCCTTCTTATACACTATCTAATAATCGTACCCATCAACTTAGCTAACCAAGATTGTTGCAAAGGAGTAGTGATTTTCTGAGTAAATAAGAATTTCAAAATCTTGTGATCCGTTTTTATTATAAACTTCTTAGTAACCAAATAATGGTGCCATTGCTTAACAGCCATCATGATTACCAAGAGTTCCTTTTCATACACTGATAGAGCAAGCTGTCTTACAGAAAATGCTTTACTGATAAAAGCTATAGGATGATTTTCCTGCATTAAAACTGCACCCATTCCTTTAGAAGAAGCATCTGTCTCGATGATAAATGTTTTTGTAAAATCAGGGAGAGCTAACACCGGTGCAGAGGTCAGGGCAACCTTTAACTTGTCAAATGCTTCTTGTACTTCCTTTGTCCAGACGAAAGATTCTTCCTTCTTTAATAATTCTGTTAGAGGTCTTGCATGAATTCCAAAAGATTTGATGAATCTTCTATAATATCCGGCCAATCCCAAAAAACCCCTTAATTGCTTAAGATTTTGAGGAATTGGCCATTCTTGAATGGCTATGATTTTCTTGGGATCAGTTTGTACCCCTTGACCAGAGATAATACGGCCTAAGTATTCTACAACAGCCCCTCCAAACGAACATTTGGACTTCTTAGCCATGAGTGAATTCTCTCTCATAAGTAGCAACACTTGTTCAAGATCAGTCACATGTTGAGTCATAGTTGGGCTGTAAACTAATATGTCATCAAAGAATACTAGAGTGGTCTTTCTTAATAAAGGCTTGAATGTTTCATTCATTAAAGATTGAAATGTAGCCGGTGCATTAGTGAGACCAAAGGGCATCACTACAAATTCAAACAAGCCTTGGTGGGTTCTAAAGGCTATTTTATGAATATCTCTTTCATCCATTCTTATCTGATGGTAACCAGCCCTTAAGTCAAGCTTAGAAAACACAGTAGCACCCCCAACTCATCTAGTAATTCTTCAATAAGTGGAATGGGAAATCTGTTTTTAATAGTAACCTCATTTAACTGTCTATAGTCAACACAAAATCGCCAAGTTCCATCCTTTTTTTTACTAAAACCACAGGTGAAGCAAAAGTACTTTTGCTATTTCGAACAATACCCGCATCTAATAATTCTTGAGTCAATTTCTCCAAACATCTTTTTGACCAGCAGGATACCTATAAGCTCTTTTGTTGATTGTGACATTTTCATATTTTAGCAAGATTCTATGATCACAATCTCTTTTAGGAGGTAAAGTAATTGGTACCCTCAAAAATGTCTTGAAATTGGTAAAGTAATGCATCTAATTGCTGATTAGGGGTAAAATTGACAATGCTGGTTTCATGTTGAAAGGAACTTGACCCCACAGTTTGGAGGCTATACAGTTGTGCAGTAGCAACATCTTGTGTCAATAAACTTCCCAACTTTTCAGCAGAACATAATTGCATATCTTTTGCATCAATTCCCTTCAATTCAAACATCTGGTTAGCCACTTTAAACCTCATAGTCAACTCTTTAAATTTCCACATAATGTCATTGAG